>NT_033777.3:3033874-3169914 GCF_000001215.4 Drosophila melanogaster | reverse complement strand
AGAAGAGAAGAGAAGAGAAGAGAAGAGAAGAGAAGAGAAGAGAAGAGAAGAGAAGAGAAGAGAAGAGAAGAGAAGAGAAGAGAAGAGAAGAGAATTGTTTACAGCAGCTAGGGCCGACAAAGAGCTATATCGAATGCACAAGTTTAGTCTCTTCCGACAAACGAAGAATTGGCAATTGGCGGGACAGACAGCCGAAATGCAGCGCCCAAGTTTAACGTAGGTAGATAACAAAAAGAACAAGGAATGAGCGCCGTACAGATAAATGCGGTTTGCAAGACAAGACAAGACGAGACGAGACGAGACGAGACGAGACGACCCGAGACGAGACGAGATGAAAAGAGAATAATAATAATTTATGGAATTTCTTTTTAGAGCTGTGGACTAAACCTGGAACAAATTGGTTTTGTTCATCCACAAAGTAAAGACAGTCTGCCTTGGATACCTTTAACTGTGAAAACTGTATTCCTATTTGTGTTTTGGGTAACTTCGCGGCAATATTTTAGAGAAATATCTCTGGATCGGCAACAAAGTGACCTACTGCAACAAATCTTTGCAACTCATCGCTCTCGATCAGAACATCTGCTTTCTAAAAAGTCACAAACACCTCAGATATTTATATATATCTTAAAAAGCACATCACATTTTATAACGCGGATATGGATGTGGTTGCTGATATTTTTAATCTTCTTATGTGCCATGATTGATCGCACCATGACAGGAATTAGAATATGCTACATGTCACTGTTTTTACTATTTCTGATGGTTTTCCAAATGTCTTTACAGTTGTGGATTAGGTTTCTCTACGGATACTGGATATTTTTGATTTTTTATGCAATGACTATACTAACGGCAATTTATACATATCAATTCGATCACTTTGATTACTATTGGGAGAAATTTCTCAAAGTACACTCAACTCTGTAAGTTAATATTCAATGTGTATACAAAGACACTAGAATAACAAGATGCGTAACGGCCATACATTGGTTTGGCACTATGCAGCCAATTTTTTAGTGACGGCCAAAATTGCTCTCTTTCCGCTCACTCCCGCTGAGAGCGTAAGAAATCTAAAAATTTAATTTGCTTGCTTGTGTGAGTAAAAACAAGAGACGAGAACGCGTATGCGTGTTGTGCTAGAAGACGATTTTCGGGCCGAAATCAATTCTGATCGAAGAAACGAATTTACATTGTACATATTAGGGTAGTTTTTGCCAAATTCGTGCCCTGACTATTATAATCTTAAAGCTTTTTAAATTTGTTTGTTAAAATCGCCGCTCGAATTAGCTACCGTTTACACATTTATATTTATGTTTAATTCTAAATATTTTTTTTTTTTTTGAAACACTTTTAATGTTAATGTTACATCATATTAAGTCAAATGATTTAATAAATATACTAAATAATTAAATATGATAACTGTTTATTGCAAAAGTAATATCAAAGACACTAGAATTATTCTAGTGTCTTTGCTTTGTTCATATCTTGAGGCACGAAGTGCGGACACAAGCACTCAACAATCATTGCCTTATTAATTTTTCACACGCTGCAAGATGAATACTCTAATGACAAATATTCTTATATAAAGTCATTTTTGAAATTTATTTTTGTGATAATATGTACATAGATTTGACTATTTCTAATCTATTTTCAAATAATAATAACGTTAAGGCAATGCAAAACAAGAATTTTTCGCATGGTGCCAATTGATCAAAAATAATATAGATTTAAAATCAAAGAACTTCTAAGGTGAAGGGCATATTTTGTCAAATTTACAATGCATGAGCATACGTGTGCACACATACAGTTGTCTGCTATCACTTTGTGCGTTGAAAAGAACTGTTAGCTGCAGCGCTTTCCGCTCTCTCGCTCACCAACAAAAATTCGAGAGAGCCTGGAAGAGCGAGAGAGCAGAGAGCTCTATAGCGAACAGGTTTTTTTCTACACATACAGTGACAACCGACAACTGTATGTGTGCAAATGTTGCTGTTGCGGATTATTTCACTTATACGATACACGACACGGAGTAGTACATATGCACATACATACAAAAGTGTACATACATATAATTAAATGTTTGCAATACTTATGTGTGAAAAAATACAATATTTGTATTTTTGAAGAACACCGAGCGATTACAATTAGATCTCAAACTGAACTTAACTTCATACTCTGATCTAATTGACGTTCAAGCCTCGGTATCTAGCTTTTCTAAACTTTACGGTTCTGATCGTGAAGAGAGAAAGCTTCTGACTTTAATTGTTTTACGTTTCTCTTGGATTCAACTGCGTTAGTTAACATGCCCCCTCTCTCCGACCACAGGGAAACAACACCGATCCAGCAAACGAAAAAACGAAGACGTGCAAAAAATTAAGCGAAGATTCGCCAATACGAACACGAACGAAAACATTTTGAGGAAAACAGACAACTTTAGTAATAAAGAGCATTCTCATATCATACCCTAAACTGCTCAGTTTTTTTTTTTTTTGAAGCTTTCCTCCCTCGGCCACAGGATTGTAATTGGCGCAGCCGGATTACGGACAAGGGATTAACAATGTCCACTAAAGGGGTGATGAACATGTGACGGCAGTGGTTGTGGGGATTTTATAAGTGAGTGGTGAAATAAAAAAAATTAAATAAAGCGTTATTGAGACATAATGACGTGCAAGTGCAAATACAAAAACAAAATACAAAACAAAAGAAAAAAACCAAATCAAGTACAAAGTGCTTCACAGGCGACCGTATATGTGTACATCAATCGCTGATAAGGCCCCGGGATCGTCTGTGCGGACAATTTACAACAATTATACGAACAAGTTGCTGTGTGGGATGACCGTATATGTGTATGTCGCATCATTATTAGTCTTATTTTTATTTTCTATGTTCCATCTCTAATAAACATGTCATCTCTATTAAACAAAATTCGTATCGAGCTGTTCTTGTCTTCGTTTCTTTTTGATCGCTGTTCGCTGTGTTCCGTTATGCGAGCTTAACGGATTTTGCTCTGTTCTACATAGCCTCGGTTCGACGATGCGTTAGAGTGAGACAAATGCTTGTCCTGTGGTGAGTTCGGACCAGCATGTATCAAGCGAGATAAAGCGATGTTGAAGTGTACACGGGGCACTTATGTTTGAAAACTCTGAGAAAGCAGACGCGTGAATATGTCGCAACCGAGGAAGTGTACGACTCGCGGGCGGAGCGCGGCAACAGAGGAAACCGAAACAGTTAACTTCCCGACATCAGGAGTGGGATCGCCTCAGCCCCAAGCCATCACTGATGATCGCCTGTCCACAATTTTAGAAATGCAGCATCGTAATCTATTGGAAATTGTAAATGCCGTGAGGGGCTCGCGGACTACACAAGTAGTTGTACTACCCAAGTTCAACCCTGAGTCCGCCGGTTCAAGTGCAGCCACTTGGTGCTCTACAGTGGACCTTATTGTAGGAGAAAATCCTCTGGATGGCAGTGCTTTGCTCATGGCCTTAACCAAATCATTGGAGGGCAGTGCTTCTAATTGGCTGTCACAAATTTGTTTCGCCGGAATGACTTGGAGCCAATTCCAAGAAATGTTCCTTCAGCAGTATGAAGGCAATGAGACGCCAGCAGCAACAGTCTTTAATGTATTAAACGGGCGGCCAAACGACGGCGAATGTCTTGCGCTGTATGGTAGCCGATTAATAACAACACTTATGGCAAAATGGAAGTCTATGACCGCAGAAGAAATTGCAGTGTCTGTTGCCCTGGCACATGCTGCAAATATAGATGGTAGGCTGCAACGCACTGTGTTCACAACTACTGTCAAAACACGCAACGAGTTGCAGAACGAGCTAAGAGCGTTTTCGTATGGCAAGAGGAAGGACCATCCCGTTCCAGAAAATTCTACCAGCAAAAGAGCTCGCCTACACCCAAATGTTAAGTGCCACTTTTGTGGAAAAATTGGCCACAAGATAGCTGACTGCCGCTCCATGAAAAACAACTTAAAGAATCAACAAGGATCTAGTTCGAGTATTGGGCGCTTATCTGACTCTAAACCTGGGTCAATTACTTGCTATAGATGTGGAAACCAGGGGCATATAGCGTCAGCTTGCCCTGCAAGACAATCGTTGTCAAACCAAACTAAAGCCGACGAGAAGCGTGTCAACGTGTGTCACATAGTCGAGCCAATTGGGACATTGATATCATCTGGTGAGTCGTATCCATTTTATTTCGACTCTGGAGCCGAATGCTCACTTGTAAGAGAATCTGTGTCCACCCAACTCTCGGGCACACGAATTAACAACATTGTAGTTTTAAAGGGTATCGGAAATAATACTGTTACCAGTACATTACAAATTTTGTCAAACGTAACAATAAGTGGTTACTGTCTCGAAGTGCTTTTTCACGTAATTTTTAATGATTGCATTAATTATAATATTATAATTGGACGCGAAATTTTAAGTCAGGGATTTAGTGCTACTATAACAATAGATAAAATAGAGTTATGTAAAACAAGGTCTGTGCAAACCCTATCTGCTTTGAGTAGTAGTTTTAGTCTTGAAAATCTAATACCAAATTGTGTGGCGAGGATAGGAAAATCTTGGTAAATCTTTTGAATGAATTCTGTGACTCATTTATAGACGGTTTTCCCAAAAATCGTGTTACAACTGGCGAATTAGAAGTACGCTTAATTGATCCAATAAAAACTGTACACAGACGACCGTACCGACTTAGTATAGAGGAAAAACAAATTGTCCGAAACAAGGTTAATGAGCTGCTGTTAGCTAACATCATCCGTCCTAGCAGCTCACCGTTCGCCAGTCCAGTTTTACTCGTTAAAAAGAAAAATGGTTCTGATCGTCTTTGCGTGGATTACCGCGAACTAAATACAAACACAGTTGCAGAGAAATATCCCTTACCACTAATTAGTGACCAAATATCTAGGTTGCGTGGAGCAAGTTTCTTTAGTTGCTTGGATATGGCCAGCGGGTTTCATCAGATACCTATTCACGCAAATTCAATTGAGCGCACGGCTTTTGTGACACCTGACGGCCAATTCGAATTTCTAACTATGCCCTTCGGGTTAATGAATGCCCCATCCGTGTTCCAGCGTGCAGTTATGAAAGCTTTGGGTGAGCTTGCCCACTCTTACGTTATCGTTTATATGGACGATATAATGATTATCGCAGAAACAAAAGAAGAAGATTTTGTAAGGTTAAGGACAGTTTTGAAAATATTATCGCAGGCTGGGTTTTCTTTTAATATCGGAAAATGTTCATTCCTGAAATCTTGCGTTGAATATCTGGGGTTTGTGGTAAAAGAGGGCGAAATAAGACCAAATCCATCTAAGATAAAAGCATTAGTCGCTTTACCGCCTCCGCAGTCTGTTACCCAAGTAAGACAATTTATTGGCCTAGCCTCTTATTTTAGGCAGTTTGTGCCAAAGTTTTCAGAAATCATGAAACCCTTATATAGACTGACCTGCAAAAACAAAATATTTGAATGGAAACTTGAACACGAACAAATTCGTCAAAAATTCACTAAATTGCTTACAGATGAGCCCGTCCTTGTTATCTTCGATCCTCGGCATCCCATTGAACTGCATACAGATGCCAGTATGGATGGCTACGGAGCAATTCTACTCCACAAAATAGATAATAAACGTCGTGTAGTTGAGTATTACAGCAAACAAACATCCTTGACGGAATCTCGATATCATTCGTACGAGCTTGAAACTTTAGCTGTGTATAACTCCATGAGACACTTTCGTCACTATTTACATGGGCGACGATTTGTTGTTTTTACAGACTGTAATTCCCTAAAAGCTACTCGCAACAAGACTGAACTAACGCCGAGAGTACACCGTTGGTGGGCATATATGCAGTCCTTCGACTTTGACATAGAATATAGACCTGGTGCCAAAATAGCACATGTTGATTTCTTGTCACGCAATCCACTGCCAGCTGCTCGGGTTATTACTGGTGAGGAAGAAAACATGTTCTATTGGCCAAAATAACGGACAACTGGTTACTTGCAGAACAGCAAAAGGATTCAGAGATTTCCACGATTGTTGTTAAAATACAGAACAATGAATTGGGTGAGAGCTTGGCAAAAAGTTATGAATTACGCTCGAAAATGCTTTTTCGCAAAATTCAAAGGAACGGTAAAACTCGTTGCCTTCGTTGACTTTAGACAAAATGTACGAATTTTACTGGTTTGAGAACATGGCCAAATATGTTCGTAAGTTCGTTGATAATTGCATTACGTGTAAGTTAACTAAGCCTCCGTCAGGAAAATTGCCAATCGAACTCCACCCCATACCAAAAGTAGAAATTTCATGGCACACGATCCATATAGATATTACGGGAAAATTAAGCGGCAAGAAAGTTTACAAAGTTTGTTTGTTTGCACCACACGGTAAACATTAATAGTGAGAGTTGTATAGACGCCTTGAAGGCGTCAATCTCCGTATTCGGTGTACCAACACGAATCATTGCAGATCAGGGTAAATGCTTTACAGGCTCTTGTTTCAGTGAATTCTGTTCCATGCAAAATTCAACTACACTTAATTGCAACAGGGGCTAGTCGTGCCAATGGACAGGTAGAACGCGTTATGAGTGTGCTTAAACGCATGCTTACGGCTGTAGAGAGCAGCCATCGTTCTTGGCAAGATGCCTTAGGAGAGATACAACTAGCTATAAATTGTACTACAAATCGCATAACGAAAGCCAGTCCTCTTGAATTACTAATCGGAAAAGAATGTAGACCATTTAATATGTTACCAATATGTGAACAAGTTAATAAAGTCGATGTAAATATTATAAGAAATATCGCGAGAGAAAATATTAAGAAGAACGCCTTGTATGAAAAAACTAGATTCGATAAGCACAAAGCCAAATTTGATAACTTTGGTGTTGGCGATTATGTTTTACTTAAGAACGAAGAAAGGCACCAAACAAAATTAGACCAAAAATATAAAGGACCTTTCCTCGTGACAGAGGTACTTGAGGGAGATCGTTATATTTTAAAATCTTTAACTAATAAGCGGACTTATAAGTACCCACATGAAGCTTTGCGCAGTATGCCAACAGAGGAGATCCCCAAAGAGTTAGATCTATGTGACGATCAAGAAAACGTTGAAAGAGACGTTAGAAATCCCTTGGTGGATTCCAATGTGGATGAAAACGTTGAAAGAGACGTTAGAAATCCCTTGGTGGATTCCAATGGGGATGAAAACGTTGAAAGAGACGTTAGACATCCGTTGGTGGATGCCAATGTGAGCGAAAAGTTACTGAGTTGTTTGAAGACTCAAGTGAATAAGAGGCATTGATGGATTTCAATGCGAGATTGGGGACACATGCAACGTCGCCAAGTTGCCAGCGCTAGTAGGTACACGTGTTACTGTGTTGACTTATTTGATGTCTGGTGACTGGAGGCGTGGCGGGTTGAATTGTCCTAGTGTGTTGCTAATAATAACAAACGATCTTCTTGGTACTTCTGTCACTCGAGTTGGTCGATAACAAGAAAAAAAAAATTAAAAAAAAAAAAAAAGAGAACCTTTACTAATACTCTGAATTACGTTTAATGTTATCTTTCGAGATTAAGCTTGTTTAATTTCAAAACTTATATTACACACGAGGACGTGTGCTGGTCAGGAAGGCCGTGTCGCATCATTATTAGTCTTATTTTTATTTTCTATGTTCCATCTCTAATAAACATGTCATCTCTATTAAACAAAATTCGTATCGAGCTGTTCTTGTCTTCGTTTCTTTTTGATCGCTGTTCGCTGTGTTCCGTTATGCGAGCTTAACGGATTTTGCTCTGTTCTACATAGCCTCGGTTCGACGATGCGTTAGAATGAGACAAATGCTTGTCCTGTGGTGAGTTCGGACCAGCATGTATCAAGCGAGATAAAGCGATGTTGAAATGTACACGGGGCACTTATGTTTGAAAACTCTGAGAAAGCAGACGCGTGAATATGACGCAACCGAGGAAGTGTACGACTCGCGGGCGGAGCGCGGCAACAGAGGACCCCGAAACAGTTAACTTCCCGACATGTACATCAATCGCAGATAAGACACCGGGATCGTTTTCACATATCAATTTACATGAACACAAATTTATTTAACAAATAAATACATAAATAAAGAACATGCTGCGCGAGAGGTGAATGTGGACATCAGTCGCCTCCAAGACAACGGGATCTCATGCACAGTGGCTTATAAAAATAAATGTGAGTTGTGTGATTAACGACCGAATATGTGTACAACAATCGCTGTTAATGCGCCGAGATCGTTTTCACTTATCAATTTACATGAATGCAAAATTAAAAAAAAATAATAATAATAAATAAAAAATAAAATTAAAATTTGTATACAAGGAAACGGTTTCCTTCGGCAAAATCAAGTAAGCATGTATGTTTTGTTGTTTATTGAAAAGGTGCTCCAAGTGTGGAACACTGACAACCATAATGGGAAGATCTTAATCTTCACCCAAACTCAGCGAATTGAGAGCAAAGGCTGAGAGAGTAAACGTGAAATAAAAAGTCTTGAGCCGCGTGTCCTAATACGAAGAAGTTTTATTTGAAACTGAAACTGATACACATAAAAATGCCAGCTTCATGCGGCTGCTTATTTACTAATATATGTATATGTATATGTATATGTATATGTATGTATGTATACAAATTAACAGACAACAATTTTATGTATTGTGATTTATTATGCGACTATGCGCGTTCTGATGAGTTTTTAAACTAAAGACAGAAAACTTAAGCTTAATATGAAGTAGCCCGTCTTCTGAAGCAGCGCTCACGGCAGAATGCTGACATTGCGCTTCACACGCTCCGGGCAGTAGAATGTTGGAATGCAGGAGTCATATTTCGCGACTTAGTTGCAGTCGCGCTGACGTTACTGCGGCCGCGTCCGGTCTTATCGTGGAGTTAGCGATTTTGGCCCTGCGCGTGTTAACTCCTCCCCGCGTTACGTTAAAGTCGTCCTCGGCTTTTCGGGAAGGTATCGCCATCTCGATGCTGGAGTCGGGGTGTCGTCTTTTGACTCGACAGTAACGGATGCTGTGGATGATCCCATAAACAATTAAGACCACGGCGATGGTGACGCCGCTGCTTAAAATGGTTCTCTAAATGATATCGGATTTCAGACTACCAATAGGAGGTTCTGCAGGGACAGCTCGTGCAAGAACGGCAAGCTTAGTTGATCTCGATGGCTAGTCACATTGAGCTCTGAGGCTACTGCCGCAGCGGGTTTCTTCTTTAGGACGCCCTGGTGGTTTTCGTAGTGGGTGCCGTTTAGAGATATACGATCTTCATATGTGGCTAAGTAGGTTCCCGAGATCATCTTGCTGCTGCCTAGGCTATCTTCGACCCTGAAGGTTGCGTCGTTGATAATCAGGACACCTTCTTCAACAAGTGTCACCGGATCCATATGGCCAAGGAGAGTGGTGCACTGTGCGACGGTTCCAGACACCAATTGTTGAGCGCAAGTCGGGTTCTGCAATCTCTTGCTAAGGGTGGTACTCATGGCTGCGTTACATTCCTTGACGGCGTAGATTCGTGCACCGCATTCGGCTACTACATTATTATTCTCAAAGTCTAATATTATCTTCTTATGTTGAACTGGGAAAAGGTTAATTTTTTTACAAACTGTTTCTGGTTTAGGATATTTGATTAAGAAATACAATAAATCGTTGTTCTGAAAGGCTTTAACGCTAGATACTCTTAAAATATCTGCTAAGCTCGTATTTGTGAGAAGTTCATTGGCCAGCTCATGAATGTCAACACTATCCAAAATAAGGGGACTTATTAAATTTATTTTAGCTAGAGTTACCGACAGTATCAAGTCTTCTAGGTTTGTAATAATTATTCTATTTTTAGCAAGTATACATTGAAATAGGTGTTCTGAGTCCGCGTTGTCTGTTTTACTTATTGCATTCATTGACCTTGTAATTCGTTTAGTCGAGATTGAAGTTTCGTATTTATTTCGATCTGTCTATTTGCTGAATCTATTAATTGCCCTTGTTTAAATTTAATCTGTTCCCAGTCGTCGAAGTCTGGGGTTCCGGCTATTACCTTGAGTGCTGTACCTAGTAGATTTATACTGCGAGCATGTCTATGGTGTACCCTAATCGTAGCTATTAGTGCTTCCTTGTGCCCCAAGTCAGTAGTTACTAAATTGCGCATATGGTCTTTTCCAAAGTAGTTCAGTTGCCGTCTGGTATCTTCAACATAAGTTTCATATGAAGTTATGTAAGAAGTGTGTCCGAGATATCCGTATCTGTCCCATATCGTTAAGTCACCGTCTATTATAGGTATGTAGTCTGCGTGTGAATAGTCATTAAGTTTCATAGTCGTTATTGTCAAGGTAATTGCGGAAGCCAGCACACACAAATATCCTAACCTGTAATAAAAATATTAAAATTTAAAGTACTATAAGCGATGAAATTTTTTTATTTATTTATATTTGTTTTTAATTTTTTTTTTTTGTTTCTTGGGTTTACTTAAGGTTGTCCTTATGGACCGCCCTCCCTTTTATTAGAACCGTCGTACCTAAGTCAGCATCAATGGCTTCTTCCGTGCACAGTGGTGACAGTTTATTACCGAATCGTTTGTTCGATTTTAGCCATACTTTTTCGCCTACTTTATACTTTTTATGGATTCTATCTCGGTTCATGCACCCAAGTTGTTTTTCTTGCGCAAGTACAATTTTATCCCTAGTTTCTGTTAATAAATCCGAAGGGGCGGAGTAAGCTAATTCTGTCGGTTTTCTGTTTGTTACTGAGTGAATTGACCTATTATACTCAATGGTCGCCAAAAGGATTATGTCCCTGGTTTCGTTAAGGTGTTTATCTATTTTTAGACAGCGGGCTATTTCTGTAAGGGTACTGTGGAATCTTTCCACTTGACCATTAGAGGTGCTGTGGAGTGGTGGGGCATTACAAATCTGAATATCAAAATTGTTTAGTATATTTTTTATTGTTTCGGAATTTAAAGATTTTTCGTTGTCGCAATAAATGATCCTTTGGGAAACAGGTTTACCAGCTGTAAAATCGGTGCCTTCACGTCCACAATTGCGCGTGAAGTAATACATTGGACGACCGCAAACTTTGAGAGTTTATCGACGCATGTAAACAAAATGTTTTGTCGGTACTAAAAATGTCAACATGCAATATTTCCCCAACATATGATGGGATTGGGGTCTCACCCATCGCTTGCTTGACCGGATGTCGATTATATTTACCCATTGAACAAACCTTATAGTTTACGACAATCTCTGTTGCCAGCGAATTCATCTTTGGGAAAAAATAGTCCCTGAGAATTTGCTTCACATTTTCCTGCGCTGCTCGGTGCGCTCGGTTATGCTCTGCAATAATTATTTCTCTCTGTTCGGTTTTATCGACAATGTCTATCACGATATTTTTGGAGTGTCGGAATGTGGTTGACGGAAACGCTTCTACTAGACTGTGTTGTATGAATGCCAAAATGAATACGACGTCTTGTACAGTTTGCAAAAGTGTGTTACGGTCAACAAATCTTATAACGTGCCTGGTTTTTTCCCTGAACAAAATAGTAGATCTAACTGATGGGGCGTTAGATTCTTCAATTACGATCTGGTTCCTAAAGCAATTTACAGGCTTTTCGGTCGTTTCGATAGTATAGGTAAGAGATTCTTCGCTATGTATTGTGGCAATATCAGAGTTTGGGCAATCTTCGAGCACATTTACATTCTGGCGAGATAGGGCGTCTGCCACGAAATTCTCTTTGCCAGGCTTGTAAAAAATATTTGCGTTGTGCTCGTCAATAAAAAGCTTTCCAGCGTTTTATCTTCGCATTTGGGTTCCTATCCGACACGGCAAAAGTCAACGGTTGATGGTCCGTGAAGATATTTAAATTCTTTACGCCATATAAATAATTTCGAAGATTTTTTAGGGCCCAAACAATGGCCAAGAGTTCCCTCTCATTTGTTGCAAAGTTTACTTCGTTGTATCGTAATGTTCGAGAAATCAAGGTAATTGGACGTCCGTCCTGAGACAACACAGCGCCAAGACCGTGCCCTGAGGCATCCGTAGTTAAATTGAATGGTTTTTTAAAGTTTGGGTATGCTAAAATAACGTCCTCAGAGGCTAATACGTCTTTTAGTCTATTAAAAGCCTTTAGTTGATCTTGTGTTAATTCAAGGTTTACTTTCCTTGAATTGTTGGCACTTATTTTACCATTTTCGCCTTTTAAGACGTCCGTTAGGGGTCGTGCGATGTTGGCAAGGCCTTTTATAAAGCACCAATAATAGCTTGCTAGCCCCAAAAATGATCTGAGACTAAACAAGGTTTTTGGCGGCTTGAAGTGCTAATGCCAGGGCAGTCTGTAAGTCTCGAGGTTGGGCTGGAAAAACTGCCGATTTTAGAGATTTCTTCAGGCCTGAGATAAATGTGTGAAGTGCATCGTTTCTATATTTGTCATTTAACACAGCTGCCGAAGCTCCGTCGGGGGACATGAGAGTTTTGTTAGTTAAAAGCGTCAGCTTTCTTTCTATTTCATCGTAATATTTCAAAAGGGGCTGGTCACCCTGCCTTAAAGTACTTAAATCTTGTTGAATTACGTGAACCGGAGTTTTGTCTGAATATGTGAAATCCAGTCTAGCAAATATCGCGTGAAAATTTAAAACTGTATTAAATGATGCTAAGATCGCATCTGCAGATCCCCTAACCTTGTTGCGTATTATGGCAACAGCCTGATAATGCCTAGAACTTCCGTCATAAGCTTCGAAGACTTTATATGCGGCGTTGGCCGCTTGGCGCCAAGAGATATAATGTTCTTGTTTGCCGTCGAGCTCAGGAATAGATTCAACTATGTCTAGGGGCTCTTCACATCTAACTTCTGGTATGATTTCTATAGGCTTATAAGCTGTCACCTCTGGCGCAGTAGCCTTTAAAGAGTTCAGTTGTTCTGTTAAAGTTTCTATTTTTTGGTCAAATATGTGTGCTTGCTCTGCCAGACAATTTCGTATGTGAAGGTCAATCTGTACTGGTTCTTGTTGTTGCGTCATTGTGCGATTTTTGTATTCTCGGTAAGAGGGGATATAGTCTTCTAAACTACTGTCGCTAAATCTTTTCTGCATTTATAATGGCACAATGAACAAATCACTTACATGTATTTCATTTCTGGGTAACTGCTTAAACTGCCGATGCGTGCACTTGTTGATTTGTTGATTTTTTCTTCACTCTGTCAACACTTCGTGTTGGGGTTCTATTTTTTTTAACTTGTATGTTGTTTTAACCGTTTTTTTTCTTTTTAATATGTATGTTGTTTAAACCGTTTGTTTAGCTTTTTTATTTTTATTCTTGTTTTCGCTTTGTTTGCTGGTTTGCTGTGTTCTTGGTCGGAAAAAATACTTCACTTTGCACTTTTTCGTTTATTTGTCACAGCTTTGGCTGGTGAACAAATATTCTGAGTTCTATAATTAGCTTGCTAGTCGAATAATAATTCGATCGCCGACGTGTGAAGACGTTTTTATCGTGCTCCGCACAAAATCGGTTGTTTTGAGTGAAGTGAACGCCAAATAAAATAAACTAAATAAAAAATCTGAAAGCGAAAGAGACGCTCTATGCGATGCAAGATCGCTTAAATACATAGTGAATTGTTATCTTAAATAATAAAACTATGAGTCAGAATGACACTCGCGCCCAGCGTCAGCGCGAGCATGACGAACGCCGACTCTCAATTCAGCGCAACAACGCGTACTTCTCCTACGTCTCACCGACAATCCCAAACGCAGACATCGAGCGGTCAATAACCCATAGCCCAGGAAACCTTCTTCTACCAACAAATCAAGAAAGAGCGCGCTCCTGCTCTCCCGCTCTATTGGCTCCGACAGAAGCCCCGCTACCTCCAACAACAACAGCTGGAGAGGGACCGGCAGCCCGCTCTGCCTCGTCATCGGCTGCACCCGCTCACGGTCTGACTAAGTCAGCGAAAGCAAAACCGCTAGCAATAAACGGTACTGCTGCACTGCCAGCAAAACAAAACGAAAACGTAAACAAAAAAGCTGGGTCGACCTGGCAGACTGGAATGGACCGCTACATTACAATAAAGCGAAAGCTCAGCCCGGAAAATTCAGATTTGGGAAACAAGCCGAAAAATACACGCGATAACTCTACCTTGATCAAAAATGTAGCCCCTGCAAATACCAACAGATTTGCCTTGCTGGTAGATACCGCTGAGGACGTGCCGCTGGGATCCGTTGATATCGAACCGAAGAAAACAAAGCCTCCGCCAATATACATCCGCGAGAAGAGCACAAGCCGTCTTGTAAATACTTTGATTGGCCTTATTGGGAAAGATAGCTTTCATATAACTCCCCTCGTAAGAGGTACTATCAACGAAATCAAACTTCAGACGAAAACGGAGGACGACTACAGAAAAGTCACAAACTATTTTACCGCACAAAAAATAGGCTTCTACACCTACCAGCTTAAAAGCAGCAAGGGCCTGCAAGTAGTCCTGAAGGGCATTGAGTCTGATGTTACGCCCGAAGAGATAACTGAGGCGCTAAAGGAAAAGGGATTTTACGCCAAAAACGTGTTCAATATCAAAAACAGAAACAGGCAGCCCCAACCACTCTTCAAGATTGAGCTTGAACCAGAAAACAAGCCTCCTAGAAAAAACGAGGTTCACCCAATTTACAAACTCCAGCTCCTTTTGCACCGTAGGATCACGGTAGAAGAGCCGCACAAACGCAACGCTCCTGTACAATGTACAAACTGCCAAGAGTATGGCCACACGAGGTCATATTGTACACTTCGCCCGGTGTGCGTAGTCTGTGGAGATCTCCACGACTCCAAACAGTGTCAAATTAACAAAGAAAATGCATGCGAGAAAAAATGTAATAACTGCGGGGGCAATCACACAGCAAACTACAGAGGCTGTCCAATCTACAAAGAGCTGAAAATCCGTCTTCACAAAAGAATGAACACGGCGCGGGCACACCAAGGATCAGCTACCCTGATACCATCAGAGACAAATCCTGAAGTAATTTTCTCGAAAGCAGCTAGTTTCGCTCCCTGGCCTACATTCAACACTAACAAGACAACATTTGCTAACGTTTTAAAATCAGGTATGACGCCTCCAACCCAAAACTCCCGAACTCCACATGAAGTGCACACAAAATTAGACACACAACAAAACTATCACCCAGCTGCGCAGCAGGAAACAAAAACTGAAGCTAAGGCAGCGTTCTTGGGCCAACCTTATACCTCATCTATACAGCCGACATCCCTACAAATAGTCGCTTAACGGTATCCACATTTGCCGACGATACAGCTATCCTTAGCCGTTCAAGGTCCCCTATCCAAGCTACAGCACAGTTGGCACTGTACCTCATCGACATTGAGAAGTGGCTCTCTGACTGGCGAATAAAAGTAAACGAGCAAAAATGCAAGCACGTGACGTTTACGCTAAACAGACAAGACTGTCCTCCGCTCTTGTTAAACAGCATACCACTCCCGAAAGCAGACGAGGTAACGTACCTAGGAGTACACCTAGACAGAAGACTCACATGGCGCAGGCACATTGAAGCCAAAAAAACCCAACTTAAACTCAAAGCCAACAACTTACACTGGCTCATCAACTCTGGTTCTCCGCTCAGCCTAGATCACAAGGTCTTGCTCTACAATTCTATATTGAAACCAATCTGGACCTATGGCTCACAGTTATGGGGCAATGCCAGCAACAGCAATATTGACATCATTCAGCGAGCACAATCAAAGATTCTGAGAACCATCACTGGGGCACCGTGGTACGTTCGGAGTGAAAACATCCAAAGAGACTTAAATATCCCATCAGTTACCAACGCAATCACGGAACTTAAGGAAAAATACCATAGCAAGCTTCACACGCACCCCAACCACCTAGCGCGAGGTCTAATCCAGCTCAGCAGCCGTTCCCGTCTCCGGCGAAAGGACCTACCAACCCAGCGAATAAATTATTAGGGCCGTTTAAACATAGAACAGTTGGAAAAATAATACAACTGTTCAAAAAATACTTGTTATAGTTAAGATTTTTAAACTTATTGTTAGTTCTTATACAAGAAGATTCAATAAATAAAAGCAAAGTAAAATAAAAAAAAAAAAAATAATTAGCTTTGCACTTATAATTTGTTTGCACAGTTCACTTCGCACTTTTTCGTTTATTTGTCACAGCTTTGGGTATTGAACAAATATTGTGAGTTCTATAAGAGTGCCGTGGGCGCCAATTAACAGACAACAATTTTATTTATTGTGGTTTATTCTGCGACTATGCGCGTTCAGATGAGTTTTTAAACTAAAGACAGAAAACTTAAGCTTAATATGAAGTAGCCCGTCTTCTGAAGCAGCGCTCACGGCAGAATGCTGACATTGCGCTTCACACGCTCCGGGCAGTAGAATGTTGGAATGCAGGAGTCATATTTCGCGACTTAGTTGCAGTCGCGCTGACGTTACTGCGGCTGCGTCCGGTCTTATCGTGGAGTTAGCGATTTTGGCCCTGCGCGTGTTAACTTATATACATACAGTTCATGTGTATGCCTTTGCGCTCTCCGTTTGTTTTTCTCTCTGCTGCTCCGCTCCTCCCCTTCTCGTGTCTTCCTCGATCAGCTTTATACATAGAGCATCGAAAGACGGCAGCACGTCGCCAACGAAATTCTCGAAACTCTCTGGAAGGCTCGACAGCAAAAAAACACTGCTCAATTTCTCGGTGATACCAATTTCCACCGCATCAAGGGCATCAAAGATTTCCTTAAATCCTTTAATATGTGACGATATACTCTGCCCTTCCAACAAACGTTTGCTCAGCAACTTCGTATACAGCATGACCGTTCGTAACACCCTTTTACATAACCAAGTTGCGAAGACTTCACACTCAAGATGATCGTGGCCAATGCTTTTTAATCTTGGGATTGCCAAGCACCTCCAGTATCAACCTCAGGTTTCACGGACTCTCCTGAAACCATCTTCCATAAACATGCGTGCACCAACACTGAACGCATCTGGATGCTCCACGTTTCATAGGAGCCATCCTCCAGCTTATCGATCTGATACAGGTTACTCATTCCGGCAATCTTGAGTAGACTCCAAAATCTAACTCCTGAGTTTCACTACACGTTTCTCCTTTAGGCAGCTCCTAGGGCGCTGGGCCCATAACCTGTTGTTTATTGAAAAGGTGCTCCAAGTGTGGAACACTGACAACCATAATGGGAAGATTCTAATCTTCACCCAAACTCAGCGAATTGAGAGCAAAGGCTGAAAGAGTAAACGCGAAATAAAAAGTCTTGAGCCGCGGGTCCGAACACGAAGAAGTTTTATTTGAAACTGATACACATATGCACATGTGGGCATTGCTTATATTCAACATGTTTTTGTGTTGCGCCGCCTGTATAACCCTTGCGGCGCGAGACGCTTGACGCCGTGTTCGCTTGTACACTGTTGAGTTCTGTTAAATTCGGTTGAATTCTTTTTGCACACCACGCACTGCGAAAAAAAAAGAAATTTGTCAGTCGAATAAATGATCCGTCAATAACAAAGGCAAGGATCAACGCTAAAACAACTTTAAGTCGAAACACGAACAATTTCGGTGAACGTCGTTATTTAAGAAATGTCAGCTTAGGACTAACTGTACAGAGTTTTTATCGGCTCGAAGTGAGTCGCGAGAAACGGAAATGTCTAGTTAGTATATGTGTACAAAGAGAACGGTATGGATGCACAACAAATCATGCGCTTAAGTGTAAGCAAAAATGTGAATTGATTTCATGTGTTTATGCATGTGCAAAATTGTATGTACAATGCTTGTGTAAGCGTAATATAATAATAATAAGCGTAAAATAATAATATATAGAAAAAAAATAGCCAACCAACCAACTTAGCGCCTACTGTTGCCACATGTTCACTAACCTATAAAGAAAATACACTCTATTGAATACCTATTTAAATCATGTATTACAGTTAAAGTCGAAAACAAAAATAAAACTACAAACGTGGATGGAAGCACAGCAGCACTACAAGAACGACATACAATTAACACTAAGCACCGGGAAACAAGGATAAGAAGAATCTGCGTAACAGACACACACATACAGGTTTCCTTTTATTTTGGAAAGAAAACACACATATAATACATATTCAAACATAGATACATATACATGGTATCACAAAATATAATACAATATATTACTACATTAATATACAAAGGAACGCAAAACAAACCAAACAAACACCCAAAATCTTCCCTACACAAAAAAAAAACATACATACATATTACTAATATACCTCACATATTATTACACATTCCATAACCACACCCCAATACATATACATAGCATCACAGAATATAATACAATATATTACTACATTGATATACAAACGAAAACAAAACAAGCCAAACACCCAACATTTTGACTACACAAAAAAATATTATTAATATACCTATTTATACCTCACATATTATTACACATACCATAACCATACCCCAATATATAATTATTCACTATTATTTGCAAACAAAAATACAGATTTCTTCCCAATATACGTAAATGTTAGGACAAAATCCAAAATTAGTAGTACAGTTAGGGACAGATTACGGATAAAAAGCGGATCTAGTCTATCTGAGATAAGGGAAGCAACAGGAACAAAAGAGAAAGACCAGTCGGTTCAATCCGAAGACAATAATCCCACCAACGCTATGGATCCCGGTAACGCCACAGGGCCAATAAGTCCTACCGTTAATTTATCAACAAACACAAACCTGAACCTACAACAACTACTAACCCTTGTACATCCACTAACAACCTACGAAGGCCCACCTGACAATCTTGATAAATTTATAGACAGAGTAGCTCCTTTTGTCAGCCTTATCAGTGGACCAAACAGCAGGTGGACAGTACTTACTTGGAACTATCCGTGAAAAAATTAAAGGCAGGGCAGACGAGGGCACTCTGCGACTACACTCTAGCAAGAAAACAGAAGAAATGCTTGTTAGAGAGCTACACAATCTTCCGGACGGACTCAGTATGGGAAAATTGTATAACTCAGCCGCTAAAATAAGAAGCGATTTAATGTCACTCGCCAGAGAAGCAGACCCTAGTGGACACTCTCTCGCGGCCAAACGTGACCAATACGATAGATTCTGCCTAAATACATTCCGAAGGCCAGAGACAATCGAAGAAGCATACGAGTACGGACAGACCGAATTAAATTTTCTACTAGAAGCCTCGGGAAGCCAGTCGGCTATAAAAGCAAGAAGACTCACGGATCTTCCTTGCCATTTGATTTCTTATCACCAAATTCCATGGTGTCAAACCCTCCCAAATTCCTAATTGACACTGGATATACTTACTCTTTTATAAATCCAGTACTTAATAATGAAGAGCACATCAAAAAATTAACCTCTGACATCTGTTTAGCTATTGAGATTTTTCAATAGCTGTTGCGAATAATAAATAGCCGAAGAAAGTTTGTTTATTTTACGATACTGTTTGTTTTGCGAATTGTTTACAGCAGCTAGGGCCGACAAAGAGCTATATCGAATGCACAAGTTTAGTCTCTTCCGACAAACGAAGAATTGGCAATTGGCGGGACAGACAGCCGAAATGCAGCGCCCAAGCTTAACGTAGGTAGATAACAAAAAGAACAAGGAATGAGCGCCGTACAGATAAATGCGGTTTGCAAGACAAGACAAGACAAGACGAGACGACCCGAGACGAGACGAGATGAAAAAAGAATAATAATAATTTATGGAATTTCCTTTTAGAGCTGTGGACTAAACCTGGAACAAATTGGTTTTGTTCATCCCCAAAGTAAAGACAGTCTGCCTTGGATACCTTTAACTGTGAAAACTGGATTCCTATTTGTGTTTTGGGTAACTTCGCGGCAATATTTTAGAGAAATATCTCTGGATCGGCAGCAAAGTGACCTACTGCAACAAATCTTTGCAACTTATCGCCCTCTATCAGAACATCTGCTTTCTAAAAAGTCACAAACACCTCAGATCTTTATATATATCTGAAAAAGCACATCACATTTTATAACGCGGATATGGTTGTGGTTGCTGATATTTTTAATCTTCTTATGTGCCATGATTGATCGCACCATGACAGGATTTAGAATATGCTACATGTCACTGTTTTTACTATTTCTGATGGTTTTCCAAATGTTTTTACAGTTGTGGATTAGGTTTCTCTACGGATACTGGATATTTTTGATTTTTTATGCAATGACTATACTAACGGCAATTTACACAAATCAATTCGATCACTTTGATTACTGTTGGGAGAAATTTCTCAAAGTACACTCAACTCTGTTAGTTAATATTCTATGTGTATACAAAGACACTAGAATAACAAGATGCGTAACGCCATAAGATTTTTTTGCACACGATTTTTTCGGGGTGGCTCTGTAGTTGGCTCCAGGCTCTTTCGAAATTTTGTTCAAGAGCGAGAGAGCAGAGAGCTCTATAGCAAACAGGTTTTTTTCTACACATACAGTGACAACCGACAACTGTATGTGTGCAAATGTTGCTGTTGCGGATTATTTCACTTATACGATACACGACACGGAGTAGTACATATGCACATACATACAAAAGTGTACATACATATAATTAAATGTTTGCAATACTTATGTGTGAAAAAATACAATATTTGTATTTTTGAAGAACACCGAGCGATTACAATTAGATCTCAAACTGAACTTAACTTCATACTCTGATCTAATTGACGTTCAAGCCTCGGTATCTAGCTTTTCTAAACTTTAGGGTTCTGATCGTGAAGAGAGAAAGCTTCTGACTTTAATTGTTTTACGTTTCTCTTGGATTCAACTGCGTTAGTTAACATGCCCCCTCTCTCCGACCACAGGGAAACAACACCGATCCAGCAAACGAAAAAACGAAGACGTGCAAAAAATTAAGCGAAGATTCGCCAATACGAACACGAACGAAAACATTTTGAGGAAAACAGACACCTTTAGTAATAAAAAGCATTCTATTTTCATACCTTAAACTGCTCAGTTTTTTTTTTTTTGAAGCTTTCCTCCCTCGGCCACAGGATTGTAATTGGCGCAGCGGATTGACTACGGACAAGGGATTAACAATGCCCACTAAAGGGGTGATGAACATGTGACGGCAGTGGTTGTGGGGATTTTATTAGTGAGTGGTGAAATAAAAAAAATTAAATAAAGCGTTATTGAGACATAATGACGTGCAAGTGCAAATAAAACAAAAGAAACAAACCAAATCAAGTACAAAGTGCTTCACAGGCGACCGTATATGTGTACATCAATCGCTGATTAGGCACCGGGATCGCCTGTGCGGACAATTTACAACAATTATACGAACAAGTTGCTGTGTGTGATGACCGTATATGTGTACATCAATCGCTGATAAGGCACCGGGATCATCCATACACCCAAACTCATAAAATGACACCAATTTAAAATGGTAAATTAATAAAAAAAAAAACAATTTTTCTTCCATGTCAAACTACTGTGTGTGGTGAACGTTTGTGTGTGTCGGAGAGCGCTTGGTGTGCATATTTCGGAGAGTATTGGTATGCTTTTTGGTTCATTCATAAGAATAGTAATTTCATCACTATGGTAATATTTCTTATTATTTTTATAGTTCTGAGAACAACCGTTTGGCGCGGCGACAGACCGGCGTCGCTGCCGCTGAGTGTTGGTTGTTAGGCACAAAAGAAAAGAGAATGGTAAAGAGCTAGATCAGTCGAATATTAGACTTCGTTGCGACCAGAACTCGCTGCGCAAGAAGTGAATGTGGACATCGGTCGTCTCCAAGACAACGGTATCTTCTGCACAGTGGTTTATAAAAATAAATGTAAGTTGTGTAATTAACGACCGAATATGTGTAGATCAATCGCAGATAAGGCACCGGGATCGTTTTCATATATCAATTTACATGAACACAAATTTATTTAACAAATAAATACATAAATACAGAACAAGCTGCGCGAGAGGTGAATGTGGACATCAGTCGCCTCCAAGACAACGGCATCTCATGCACAGTGGCTTATAAAAATAAATGTGAGTTGTGTGATTAACGACCGAATATGTGTACAACAATCGCTGTTAATGCACCGGGATCGTTTTCACTTATCAATTTACATGAACGCAAAATTAAAAAAAAAATAATAATAATAAATAAAAAATAAAATTGAAATTTGTATACAGTAAAACGCCTGAATAACCCTTGCGGCGCGAGACGCTTGACGCCGTGTTCGTTTGTACACTGTTGAGTTCTGTTAAATTCGGTTGAATTCTTTTTGCACACCACGCACTGCGAAAAAAAGACCCACCCAATTAATTCAAGAAAAATAATAAAAAAAAAAAAAAGTCTAAGCAAAAATGTGAATTGGTTTCATGTGTTTATGCATGTGCAAGATTGTATGTACAATGCTTGTGTAAACGTAATATAATAATAATAAGCGTAAAATAATAATATATAGAAAAAAATAACCAACCAACCAACTTAACGCCTACTCTTGCCACATGTTCACTAACCTATAAAAAAATACACTCTATTGAATACCTATTTAAATCATGTATTACAGTTAAAGTCGAAAACAAAAATAAAACTACAAACGTGGATGGAAGCAGCAGCACTACAAGAACGACATACAATTAACACTTAGCACCGGGAAACAAGGATAAGAAGAAACTGCGTAACAGACACACACATACAGGTTTCCTTTTATTTTGGAAAGAAAACACACATATAATACATATTCAAACATAGATACATATACATGGTATCACAAAATATAATACAATATATTACTACATTAATATACAAAGGAACGCAAAACAAACCAAACAAACACCCAAAATCTTCCCTACACAAAAAAAAAAACATACATACATATTACTAATATACCTCACATATTATTACACATACCATAACCACACCCCAATACATATACATAGCATCACAGAATATAATATAATATATTACTACATTGATACAAACGAAAACAAAACAAGCCAAACACCCAACATTTTGACTACACAAAAAAATATTATTAATATACCTATTTATACCTCACATATTATTACACATACCATAACCATACCCCAATATATAATTATTCACTATTATTTGCAAACAAAAATACAGATTTCTTCCCAATACACGTAAATGTTAGGACAAAAGCCAAATAAAAAAAGGATAAAAAGCGGATCTAGTCTATCTGAGATAAGGGAAGCAACAGGAACAAAAGAGAAAGACCAGTCGGTTCAATTCGAAGACAATAATCCCACCAACGCTATGGATCCCGGTAACGCCACAGGGCCAATAAGTCCTACCGTTAATTTATCATCAAACACAAACCTGAACCTACAACAACTACTAACCGTTGTACATCAACTACCAACCTACGAAGGCCACCTGGCAATATTGATAGATTCATAGACAGAGTAGCTCCTTTTGTTAGCCTCATCAGTGCACACTGTTTTTTATGTATTTTTTTGGCAGAAAGTCAAAAAAATTTTAACGGAATAAAAAAATGTATGGTTTCTTTATATTTAGGGTAGTCTTATTAGATAAAAAAGTCTATTTTTACTTTTTTATGCAAAACTGGCTTATCACCCACCTCTCAAAGACAGCTGATTGTCATAACATGCGTAAGACAAAAATTGGCGGCAAATCATTTTGCAACATTTGTGGTTTATATTTCCTCAGAGAATTAAAAAAGTTTAAAGTGTTGTCATGGAAAACAGTAGCACAGGTATGTAGATTTGTAGTTCACTAACATTTTTGTGTATGTTATATGTTTTTGTGTAGTTGTATCGTGTTTTGTTTATGTGCCTTTTTTACAGTCAACTTAACAAATGTAGCTGTGTTTCTTGGAATATTACTTTTGTATGGCAAACTGCTTCAAAAGAATTTTAACGGCAAGTTATTAACTAACATGTGTAAAATATTATACAACTAGTTTAATATTCTCCTTTTTGTTCGTTTTTGAAAAAATTACGTTTTTGTAGATGAATACTTGTTTGGGCATGCAGAGCTGCTAGACATTTGGAGCAACAATAGTCGCTCTGAGGATGCAGTTAGGCAGCATATATTTGGTAAATAAAAAAGTTAAGTGCGTCCTTACATAAGGAAACATTTGCCAGGTTGCAATAGATCGTTGGACTGGTTGAAGAAAAAACACTTCAAATGGCTGGCATCTAGGTTAATCGCTGATTGCAAAACTCCAAACAAAGTTGGTCGTCCAAAATTAGTTAAAAAAAAGCTAGTGACCGACTTAAAAGAAAATTAGCTTCGGACCTTGCGGATGAAAATAATAATTCTGTGCCATTACTCTAGCAGGCTGCTTCAGTTTCGGTATATGAAAAGGACATGGCAGTTGTATTAAAAGCAGCTGGTAACAGGGATAATATCAATAATATAAAAAGAAAAATGTTGTCTTCTGAGCCCACACAAATGTCCCACGACAATGCATTAGCCTTTTTATTTGAAAACGGATTTACAAAAAGCCAATACATCAATTTAAAACGGAATACAAAAGTACACGGATTTTACATTTAACCATCATATCCTGATGTTCTTAATGCTAAACTAAAGCTTAGACCAAATGGCATCGAGTATTTTGAGAATAAAGCACAAGTTGAGTTACAACAACTCCTAAACCAGACAACATCGCGGATTCTTAAAATGCAGTATGAAACTTTCAAAGCAAATACCAACTCGATAGAATGCCAAGTTAAGTTAAATATTTTTATGGCATATCAGCCAGATCGTTTATATGGCAGCTATATGAAAGTTGACCAAATCACTTGAAACTTTGTGAATCACCTTGGGGGAAGTAAAGAGTAACACAAACCAAATTTAGTGAAGAATACCAAAAGATAGTGAAGATTCATCATTTCGAATTTCTGCCAAAAAAAAAAAAACAAAAAAAACCACACTGCAGTGGACCAAACAACAGGCGGACAGTACTTACTTGGAACTATCCGTGAAAAAATTAAAGGCAGGACAGACGAAGCACTCTGAGACTACACCCTAGCAAGAAAACAGAAAAAATGCTTGTTAAAGAGCTACACAGACTTCCGGAGCGATTTAATGTCACTCGCCAAAGAAGCAGACCCTAGTGGACACTCTCTCGCGGCCAAACGTGACCAATACGCTGCGCGAATTTCGATATATACGAGTCCGGTCAGCCGTAAACTGCTACAAAAACCTGCAAATCCACACTGGGGTTTGCGCCGCGTTTCTGAGCGTCACGGTGTCGTTTCGGAATTAACGAGTGATCCAGTAAACTGGTAATAAATCAGATCAGCTGCATCAGACAATACAGCTGATAGCATTGCCAACCTTTCGCAGTCGACGAGCTGGTAAGACTGGCGTTGCCAGATCAGCGGTGCGATCGTCATTCGGCCGCGCGCTCGTTGGGCGCGAAATTCGAATTCAAATTCAAATTCGAACTAATTAAGTTGAACTAAAATTTGAAATATAATCTAAGAACTGAAGCTAGTTCTATTTCCCACGGAGCGCTGGGGACCAACAAGCCATAGTCCCCGTTTTATATCTGATGGACAAAACAGGGGGGGCAGTGCCCCCGACCCCAACGACCCGTTTAGGAGGAGTGGTAGGCTATCGAGATCCCCTATAAGAGGATTCGGAACCCCAATCCAGGGAGCGGGAGGTGAGCAAGCAGGCCCCCCGCCGCCGAAAACTAGCGACTGCAGTGCAGCTGTGGAGGTGGAGACTCTGGCCACTACAGCCTCCACGACAGCCACAAGCCAGAAGACAATGGGTTTCATCAGCGTGCCGGCCCAAAGGGCGGGAGCGAAGTCCCCATCAGGATCGCCGCATCGCTCGCCAGAACTGACCACGACGCTCCAGAATGAGGACCTGCAGGGCATCCTGGACATGATGAAAGCCAAGATCACCGCCATTCTATCCTCGTTCGAGACTAGGCGTCACGTAACCAGCGAGGATAGGGGCGTGCTAGTGGACCCATCGGCGCTCAATAACAGAGCAATTGAGTTACAGGAGGGTATCAACAGGAAGCCCCCACCAAGGAGTACTGCCACACAGACTGAGGCAGAAAAAACGAAGCGCAGCCAGGTGGCGCCACCCAGACAGGCATTACCGAATGTGCAGGTCCGCAAAACGGACAACCATCGATCTGCCGCGAAATCCACCGGTAAGGCGGTACCCACGACGGCTGACTCCAAACCGGAAAGTTATGCGTCTGTCGCCAAGGACGAAGAATGGGCTAAGGTGAAGCCCAAGCGCCTGGCCAAAAAACCTGAGGCGCTAATCCTGAAAAAAACGGGTGAGGTTACGTACGCGGATATGCTTCGGAAGATGAAAGCAGAACCGAGTCTGAGCGAATTCGGCAAGCACGTGCGTAAAATAAGGAGGACGCAACAGGGAGAACTACTTCTTGAATTAGAAGGTAAAGCCTCGAAGGTCATCCCCAACTTTAAAAATGAGCTAGAAGCGACGCTCAAAGAGATTGCTTCGGTTCGCACGGGCGCGCATAGGACTGCGCTAATCTGCAGCGGACTAGACGAGACAACGACGGCTCAGGACCTTCATAATTCTCTGGTCTCCCAATTTCAGGGCATCCGCCTGGAACCAGAGGATGTAAGAGGCCTCCGCAGGATGCGTGACGGGACCCAGATAGCCTCTGTGCTAATGTGCGCGAACGATGCCATTGCGGTCATCAACCGGGGCGTTGTAACTGTGGGATGGTCGCGTTGCCGCATAGCCCAAGACGTCCGCCCAATAAGATGCTTCAGATGCCTCGAATTCGGCCACCGAGCTCCCTACTGCAAGTCAGTCGATCGCTCTGACTGCTGCCTACGGTGCGGCGAGCATGGGCATAAGGCAAAGGGCTGCGTAGCCCCACCAAGATGCCTGATCTGCAGCAGTGACGTGGACAAGAACCACGCGACGGGTGGTTTTGCATGCCCCACCTACAAAGCCAACACCAAAGGAGCTAATAGCCGTCAAAATGATGCCAGAAGAAATTAACATCATCCAGCTCAACGTTAACCATTGCGCAGCAGCACAGAACCTCCTGACTCAAACAGCGAAGGAGCGCCATGCAGACGTAGTGCTTCTGAGTGAACCAGTCCTACCTGGTGTGGGTAACTCAGGAGTGCTACTCGATGAGACAGGCAAGGCGGCCATTAAATGTACATCCAGTCTATTGGTAGAGGAGTGGGATACCGTACCAATGCGCGGCATAGCATACGCCAAAATAAGAGGAATCCACTTCTACAGCTGCTATGCTCCACCTAGCGACAGTCCCGAACAATTCGAAGACATGCTCGAAAAGCTGGTTAACCATGCAAGTGGGCGCAGACCAACAGTCATCGGAGGTGACCTCAATGCCTGGGCTACAGAATGGGGCAGTCGAATCTCTAACACAAGAGGACGAGCAGTGATCGATGCCATGAACCTGGTAGATCTCGTATTGCTAAACGACGGGTTCAAACCGACGTTCAATAATGACAGAGGTACATCTTTCATTGATGTCACCTTTGTTAGCAGAGTTCTAGTGGCTAGCTCGAACTGGATGGTCCATGAGGACATAACGCTGAGCGACCATAACCAAATCACGTTCGGTGCCCGAACAATGAGGCAGTCACCCAAACAGCGAAGATGTGCGCTAGGTCCGGTATGGGACATTAGGAAACTGGATGAAGACATGCTGGCATACCAGATCGAGGGCATGGAGTCCATAATTGGACACGCGGAGACCATGGTGGCAGCGCTCATGGATAGGCTCAATTCCGCTGGTGCAGGATCTCCTCAGGACCCAGCCGCCCTGGCCAACATCGTGTCGGAACTATTTCCAAGCCAATACACGTTATGGCAACCCGCTGTTGACCCCCCCGCCTCTGACTTCCCGTGCATCACGTCATGCGAAGTCGTCGAAGCAGCAAAGAGGATCAGACCGAACAAAGCTCCCGGCATTGATGGTATCCCGGGCGTGATCGTCAAAGCAGCCGCCACCGCAAGACCGGAGGTCTTCAGGGATACATTCCAACAGTGTCTGCTGGACGGAGTCTTCCCCAAGCGCTGGAAAAAGATGAAGCTGGTCCTTCTGCCGAAAGGCAAGGGGCCCGCAAATGCTCCACGCAGTTACCGACCGTTGTGTCTGTTGGACATTGTTGGCAAGCTCTTTGAGCGCATACTGTACGCGCGCATTGAGCTAATCACTGAAAGTCCTACAGGCCTTCAGGGCCAACAGTATGGCTTCCGAAAGGGTAAAAGTACGCTCGACGCTCCCAAAGCCGTAACAGACGCTGCCAGGAAAGCACTCGACGGTAACCGATGGTTAGGCGGCAGTAAGAAGTACTGTGCCATCATCACGCTAGACGTCAAGAACGCATTCAATACAGCGAGATGGCCCAATATCCTCGGCGCAATGCGCAACTTGGGCATTCCCGACCACATACGAGGCGTAATTGGCAACTATTTCAGGGACTGTGTGTTATGGTACGTAACAGAAGATGGTCCAAGAAGCCACCAAGTTTCTGCAGGTGTTCCACAAGGGTCGGTACTAGGACCGATCTTGTGGAACATTATGTATGATGGAATACTGAGCATTAGCAAGCCCAGAGGTGTAGAGCTGCACTGCTTCGCCGACGACGTTGCGGTAACAGCGGTCGCCAAGACAATACCGGAGCTCCAGGACAAAAGTAACGAGGCAATCACGGCGGTCATAGAATGGCTCGAGAAAGTCGGACTTAAAATAGCTGCGCATAAGACCGAAGTAGTCCTGCTGAGCAGCAGAAAGTCCGTTGAGTGCATGCGTGTGGAAGTCAAAGGAGTTGAAATCGCCTCAGCAGAAACGTTGAAATACCTTGGTGTTCTAATAGACCGAAGGCTCTCGTTCAAGGCTCACGCAAGGTATGCCAGCAAAAAAGCGGCAATGACAGCAGCAGCCTTGGCGAGAATCATGCCCAACGTGGGAGGACCCAGACTGCCGGCTAGGAGACTGTTAGTGGCGGTTTCAAAGGCAACGCTGCTTTACGCTGCGCCTATCTGGAGCTGCGTTTCCACCAAAAAAACCTATCTAGATAGTGCCCGCGCAGTATCACGGACAATGGCTCTCAGGCTAATCAGAGGCTTTAGAACCATATCGGACGACGCAGCGAACGCTCTGTCACGCATTACACCCATTGACCTGGACATAAAGGGCAAATACCTTGCGAGTGAGGGATACAATCAATTAGAGATCAGAGAGTGGATTCGAGGAGTATGGCAGACCAGGGACGCTGGACTTACAAACTCATCCCGGAACTAACGGAGTGGGCTGATTGCGAGCAGAAAACGGTGGACTACCACATGACCCAGTTCCTCACGGACCATGGCTGTTTTCGAGGGTACCTATTTAGGTTCCGCCACGTGGATACAGCCCAGTGTCTTTATTGCACAGACGCAGTGGAAACCGCAGAGCACATCCTACTGCACTGCTCCAGGTTCGCCGAGGAGAGGGCGCAACTCGTGGCGCTCGCTGGGTCACCTCTCAGCCCGAGAGGCTTGGTTGCTGCTATGATGGCGGACAAAATCGTTTGGGATGGGGCTCACGTGATCATCGTCACCATGATGAAGCGTGTCCGTAAGGACGAGATGACCAATCGGAACTATAGATAAGGAGTACTCCCGTATGTTGGCGGGGCAAGAACTCTACGACTGTACGCTCAGTTGGTCGTAAAAAGGCGCTGCTGTGCACCGCAAAAGAAGATGGTGTGCAACTTGGCACCACATCCTGCTCACCGATGAAATACCTTGACTGGAAGTCCCGGTGAGCTTGACAAGGACAGGAGAGAGAGCGGAGGTTTTTGTTTAGTACGTAGGCATAAGCCCTCAGCTGAGGGTTATGAATCGTGCATGCCATCCAAGGACGTTCGATGGTATCTTTAGAAGATTTCATTTTCCTGCCGTATATAATAATAAAAAAAAAAAAAAAAACAGAATATAATACAATATAGTACTACATTGATATACAAACGAAAACAAAACTAGCCAAACACCCAACATTTTGACTACACAAAAAAATATTATTAATATACCTATTTATACCTCACATATTATTACACATACCATAACCATACCCCAATATATAATTATTCACTATTATTTGCAAACAAAAATACAGATTTCTTCCCAATACACCTAAATGTTAGGACAAAAGCCAAATAAAAAAAGGATAAAAAGCGGATCTAGTCTATCTGAGATAAGGGAAGCAACAGAAACAAAAGAGAAAGACCAGTCGGTTCAATCCGAAGACAATAATCCCACCAACGCTATGGATCCCGGTAACGCCACAGGGCCAATAAGTCCTACCGTTAATTTATCATCAAACACAAACCTGAACCTACAACAACTACTAACCGTTGTACATCAACTACCAACCTACGAAGGCCACCTGGCAATATTGATAGATTCATAGACAGAGTAGCTCCTTTTGTTAGCCTCATCAGTGCACACTGTTTTTTATGTATTTTTTTGGCAGAAAGTCAAAAAAATTTTAACGGAATAAAAAAATGTATGCTTTCTTTATATTTAGGGTAGTCTTATTAGATAAAAAAGTCAATTTTTACTTTTTTATGCAAAACTGGCTTATCACCCACCTCTCAAAGACAGCTGATTGTCGATAACATGCGTAAGACAAAAATTGGCGGCAAATCATTTTGCAACATTTGTGGTTTATATTTCCTCAGAGAATTAAAAAAGTTTAAAGTGTGGTCATGGAAAACAGTAGCATAGGTATGTAGATTTGTAGTTCACTAACATTTTTGTGTATGTTATATGTTTTTGTGTAGTTGTATCGTGTTTTGTTTATGTGCCTTTTTTACAGTCAACTTAACAAATGTAGCTGTGTTTCTTGGAATATTACTTTTGTATGGCAAACTGCTTCAAAAGAATTTTAACGGCAAGTTATTAACTAACATGTGTAAAATATTATACAACTAGTTTAATATTCTCCTTTTTGTTCGTTTTTGAAAAAATTACGTTTTTGTAGATGAATACTTGTTTGGGCATGCAGAGCTGCTAGACATTTGGAGCAACAATAGTCGCTCTGAGGATGCAGTTAGGCAGCATATATTTGGTAAATAAAAAAGTTAAGTGCGTCCTTACATAAGGAAACATTTGCCAGGTTGCAATAGATCGTTGGACTGGTTGAAGAAAAAACACTTCAAATGGCTGGCATCTAGGTTAATCGCTGATTGCAAAACTCCAAACAAAGTTGGTCGTCCAAAATTAGTTAAGAAAAAGCTAGTGACCGACTTAAAAGAAAATTAGCTTCGGACCTTGCGGATGAAAATAATAATTCTGTACCATTACTCTAGCAGGCTGCTTCAGTTTCGGCTAAAAAAGTAAATGAAAAGGACACGGCAGTTGTATTAAAAGCAGCTGGTAACAGCGATAATATCAATAATATAAAAAGAAAAATGTTGTCTTCTCAGCCCACACAAATGTCCCACGACAATGCAATAGCCTTTTTATTTGAAAACGGATTTACAAAAAGCCAATACATCAATTTAAAACGGAATACAAAAGTACACGGATTTTACATTTAACCATCATATCCTGATGTTCTTAATGCTAAACTAAAGCTTAGACCAAATGGCATCGAGTATTTTGAGAATAAAGCACAAGTTGAGTTACAACAACTCCTAAACCACACAACATCGCGGATTCTTAAAATGCAGTATGAAGCATTCAAAGCAAATACCAACTCGATAGAATGCCAAGTTAAGTTAAATATTTTTATGGCATATCAGCCAGATCGTTTATATGGCAGCTATATGAAAGTTGACCAAATCACTTGAAACTTTGTGAATCACCTTGGGGGAAGTAAAGAGTAACACAAACCAAATTTAGTGAAGAATACCAAAAGATAGTGAAGATTCATCATTTCGAATTTCTGCCAAAAAAAAAACACAAAAAAAACCACACTGCAGTGGACCAAACAACAGGCGGACAGTACTTACTTGGAACTATCCGTGAAAAAATTAAAGGCAGGGCAGACGAAGCACTCTGCGACTACACCCTAGAAAGAAAACAGAAGAAATGCTTGTTAGAGAGCTACACAATCTTCCGGACGGACTCAGTATGGGAAAATTGTATAACTCAGCCGCTAAAATAAGAAGCGATTTAATGTCACTCGCCAGAGAAGCAGACCCTAGTGGACACTCTCTCGCGGCCAAACGTGACCAATACGATAGATTCTGCCTAAATACATTCCAAAGGCCAGAGACAATCGAAGAAGCATACGAGTACGGACAGACTGAATTAAATTTTCTACTAGAAGCCTCGGGAAGCCAGTCGGCTATAAAAGCAAGAAGACTCACGGATCTTCCTTGCCATTTGATTTCTTATCACCAAACTCCATGGTGTCAAACCCTCCCAAATTCCTAATTGACACTGGATATACTTACTCTTTTATAAATCCAGTACTTAATAATGAAGAGCACATCAAAAAATTAACCTCTGACATCTGTTTAGCTATTGAGCTTTTTCAATAGCTGTTGCGAATAATAAATAGACGAAGAAAGTTTGTTTATTTTACGATACTGTTTATTTTGCGAATTGTTTACAGCAGCTAGGGCCGACAAAGAGCTATATCGAATGCACAAGTTTAGTCTCTTCCGACAAACGAAGAATTGGCAATTGGCGGGACAGACAGCCGAAATGCAGCGCCCAAGCTTAACGTAGATAGATAACAAAAAGAACAAGGAATGAGCGCCGTACAGATAAATGCGGTTTGCAAGACAAGACAAGACGAGACGAGACGAGACGACCCGAGACGAGACGAGACGAAACGAGATGAAAAGAGAATAATAATAATTTATGGAATTTCCTTTTAGAGCTGTGGACTAAACCTGGAACAAATTGGTTTTGTTCATCCCCAAAGTAAAGACAGTCTGCCTTGGATACCTTTAACTGTGAAAACTGGATTCCTATTTGTGTTTTGGGTAACTTCGCGGCAATATTTTAGAGAAATATCTCTGGATCGGCAGCAAAGTGACCTACTGCAACAAATCTTTGCAACTCATCGCTCTCTATCAGAACATCTGCTTTCTTAAAAGTCACAAACACCTCAGATCTTTATATATATCTTAAAAAGCACATCACATTTTATAACGCGGATATGGATGTGGTTGCTGATATTTTTAATCTTCTTATGTGCAATGATTGATCGCACCATGACAGGATTTAGAATATGCTACATGTCACTGTTTTTACTATTTCTGATGGTTTTCCAAATGTCTTTACAGTTGTGGATTAGCTTTCTCTACGGATACTGGATATTTTTGATTTTGTATGCAATGACTATACTAACGGCAATTTATACATATCAATTCGATCACTTTGATTACTATTGGGAGAAATTACTATTGTAGTATGTGCCTATGCAATATTAAGAACAATTAAATAAAATAGCATATTAACTTATGGCAGCACTTTGTTGCTATGTTTATGTTTATGTTTATGCACGCAGTTAGGCCAGGGCGGATGTAACATGATCACCCACTCGAAGGCCACAAAGTATAAGTGCATGGTCAGCATTCACACGCCGACCAAATACATATTACATACGTACATACATATCTCGCTCTCCCGATAAGCCTAGATATATAAGATATACATAAGAACGCCGCTCCGCTGCTGGCGTACCCGGCAGCGCAGCTACGCGGATTAGCCTAAGTCCAAATATATTCAAGACTGTAAAATCAGAGAGAGACTCTGTAGACGTTGAGCTGACAGAACCATTTTCTGCCTACTCTAAAATCAAAAGAGGAAATTGAATAAATATATGTCAGCCCGACGGCTGCCTTCAACTTAAAACGGACTTGTGTTCTTAATTGGAGTTCCTCATTACATGGCGACCGTGACAGTCGTCCAACGCTGGACGAATTGACCAAAGCTGGTGAAAACAAAGGAACAAAGGAAGAAGACTGGACTAATTAAATGGAACTGCAAACCAAGGAAAAATCTGAGTGAGTAGAGTTCTATTGAGTATGGGCAAACACCGTGGCGGTTTGAAAACTAAGCTGAATAAACGTATAGCCCACGTAAGGTGGCTAATATACGGTCAGCAAACGCCACCGGTTTGGTCGAAAGCTCTAAAGCTACATGCAGAGCTAGACCACTTGTTGCAATATCAGCAAGAATTAAAGACCCATAAGCTCGAGAAAACTCACTCAGATAATATTAAAAATATACCCACAATTAATGAAGTTCCAAAATACCAGGCATGTCCAGCACCAGCACCAGCATTAACAAAACCAAAGAAGTCCTGCCCCCCTGGCTGCGAAGGAATCTGGAGTCCCCACTGCCTGGGGACTTGTGAGCGACCATCGACGTCTTCAGCGGCGAAGAAATAGACAGCAGCGAGGGAGTGTCAGCGTGCCACCCCCGGCGACGCCCAGCTGACACCCAACAAATAGACAGCAGCGAGGGAGTGTCAGCGTGCCACCCCCGGCGACGCCCAGCTGACACCTGATGAGCATCATCAACAGCAGAATATAATAATAAATATATATAAATATAAAGTAAATATAAAATATATATAGATAAGAAAAATTGTAAGAAATATTGTAAAACGGAGCATATACTATTATGCCCTGTTAACCCAATATGGCCCGTGAAGCCATAGCTAGAATCAGGCAGGCAACAATGTAAAATACAATTTTTTTTTACTCTTGCGAACATTGAAAGATTTTATAAATAGATAATTCCAAACATAAATGTCTATAGAGACAAATGAAATAAGTAAAACTGAAAATAAAAGTATATACAAAGGAAATTTTCTATTCTATTCTCCAAAATATAAAATTAGTATACCCAAAATGGGTCTAATAGACACTAAAACTGTGGACTCTACAGCCAATGTAATAAATAAAGTAGAAGTCCAAAATGCAGACTTGTTCTGGATAACCATAATACTAATTGTAATTGCATTAATTATGGTATCCAATGCATTAATAAAAATATACAAACTGCATAACAAGTGTCTTAAGAAACGATACCGTAGCACTGCTAACGGTATAGATAATATTTAAGGAAGATCTTTAATAAAGTCAATTATGAATGAAAATATGAGAAAAATTATATGAAAAAAAAAAATAATAAATAAAAAAAAAATATAAAACGTAATATTGAATTTATCTACATTAAAAAAAAATATATACAAATGAATAAATTTGAAGTTATGAGTATACCACAGCATGGACTGGGAAAAGCTTGTTGATCAGATAAAAGATCAAAATGAAAATTTCAGAAAATCCTATAAGTGCTTAACGCAAAACAGATCAACACAAGCTGTAACAATCAATAGGAATGCCCAAGTCTTGGTAAATAGTTATAATGAAATCAGAGAGTTGATCCAACAAAATAGAAAGAATTTGGAACGCAAACAGTGTGCTAAGGCTTTGAACCTACTGGTGACATTAAGAGAAAAATTAATATTTATAAAAAATAAATTCAGTCTCCAGATAGAAATTCCAACCATAGTAAACACCCCACTAAGAATAAATTTGAATGAAGACAGCACTAACTCTGACGAGGAAGATAGGACTATAGTCAAGGAAGACATTAAAGAGGAAGATCTTCACGATCTAACTATACCAGCAAAATTAATGCTGAAGAACGACGATAAAACAAATAACGCAGCCGACTCAGAAAATAACTTAACCATGGCAGAAGAAGCAGCTGCCATTAGGTCTTACATTAGGGAAGTCGCCTGCACAGTGCCAGAATTTGATGGGCAAAAGATCCATTTACAAAGATTCATTAAGGCAATCAAATTGGTAGACCTAGCTAAGGGACCATTTGAAGACATTGCAGTTGAGGTCATTAAGTCAAAAATAGTTGGCACAATTTTGAACTCAGTTGACAATGAAACGACAATTCCAGCAATTATAAACAAATTGCAGAAAGTAGTTGTCGGTGAGACATCCAGTAATGTCAAAGCAAAGCTAGCAACAGTTCAGCAGAGAGGTAAAACTGCAACGCAATTTACCGCTGAAGTTGATAGCCTGAGAAAACTTTTAGAAGCTTCCTATATCGATGAGGGTATACCTCTAGAACATGCCACTGGTCTAAGCACCAAAGAGGCAATTGAAACCATGATACATCGTGCTGAGCACGAAAGTATCAAAACAGTACTGGAAGCAGGGACTTGCACCACTATGGATGCAGCGATAAGCGCATACATAAGAACGAGTACAAGAGTTACCGGTGACATCAATAAAGTGATGTACTTTAGAGGTAACAGACCCAATAGAGGATACGGAAATGCCAATAGAGGTAGTAACCGCGGTAGAGGCTTTAATAACAATAGTATTAGAGGCAACTACCATAACGGTTACCAAAATAACGGTTACCAAAATAACGGTTACCAGAATAACGGTTATCAAAACCGCTATAATGGAAATAATAACCGTTATAATGGCTATAACAGAGGCCGTTATAATGGAAACAGAGGCCGTAACAACAGTCAGAACAACTACAACAGAAACAATGCCAATGTACGAGTAATCCAAGAACAGGGAAACTCGCAACAGCCTTTAGGTACTCAGTAGAAGAAGATCGTAGAGTATACACCATCAATTATAATCTCAACATATTTTCTACATTCATTCATGCCAAAACAGGCGTAAAACTAGTTTTTCTACTTGATACAGGTGCAGATATCTCTATTCTCAAAGAGAACTCTGACAAATTTTCTAATATTCAAATAACCAATAAAATAAACATTCAAGGCATAGGCCAACAGAAAATTCAGTCTCGAGGACAGACTTTTATTGAGATACAGACAGGTAAATACGTTATCCCACACGATTTTCATTTAGTAGATAAAAACTTTCCAATACCGTGTGATGGAATAATCGGAATAGATTTCATAAAAAAATATAATTGCCAAATCGATTTAAACCAAGAAGAAGATTGGTTTATAATTAGACCAAACAATTTGAAATTTCCAATATATATTCCCATAGCATACAGCTCTGGTATTAACACAACGTTATTACCAGCAAGATCCCAAGTTGTCCGAAGATTAATAGTATCATCAAAAGATGATAACATTTTAATTCCAAACCAGGAAATTCAAACTGGTATTTATGTTGCAAATACAATCGCAACATCAAGTAATACATTTGTCCGAATTTTAAATACAACCGATTCCGACCAATTAGTCAATATGGACACTCTAAAATATGAGCCACTTTCGAACTACAATGTAGTTCAGGCAAATAGTGAACACAGAAATAAAACTGTCTTATCTCAATTAAAGAAAAATTTCCCCGAATTGTTTAAATCACAATTAGAAAATATATGCAGCGAATATATAGATATATTTGCATTAGAATCAGAACCTATAACAGTTAATAATTTGTATAAACAACAGTTGAGATTAAAAGATGATGAGCCAGTATACACGAAAAATTATAGAAGTCCTCATAGTCAAGTGGAAGAAATACAAGCCCAAGTTCAGAAATTAATAAAAGATAAAATAGTTGAACCATCAGTTTCACAGTACAATAGCCCTTTGCTATTAGTACCCAAAAAGTCAAGCCCGAATTCTGATAAAAAGAAATGGAGATTAGTAATAGACTATCGCCAAATTAATAAGAAACTTTTAGCTGACAAATTTCCACTACCGAGAATAGATGATATTTTGGACCAACTTGGTCGAGCAAAATATTTCTCCTGCCTTGATTTAATGTCAGGTTTTCATCAAATCGAACTGGATGAAGGCTCGAGAGATATAACATCTTTCTCAACCAGCAATGGCTCATATCGTTTCACGCGATTGCCATTTGGCTTAAAAATAGCGCCTAATTCATTCCAAAGAATGATGACTATAGCATTCTCCGGAATAGAACCGTCTCAAGCATTCCTTTATATGGATGACTTAATAGTCATAGGTTGTTCCGAAAAACATATGCTTAAAAACCTCACTGAAGTTTTTGGTAAATGCAGGGAATACAACCTAAAGTTACATCCTGAAAAATGTTCATTTTTCATGCATGAAGTCACATTTTTGGGACACAAATGCACAGACAAAGGAATTTTGCCGGATGACAAAAAATATGATGTCATTCAGAACTACCCAGTTCCACATGATGCGGACAGCGCTAGACGTTTTGTAGCATTTTGCAATTACTACAGACGTTTTATCAAAAATTTCGCCGACTATTCGCGGCACATAACAAGATTATGTAAAAAGAATGTTCCATTCGAGTGGACAGATGAATGTCAAAAAGCATTCATACATTTAAAATCTCAGCTAATTAACCCAACACTCTTGCAGTACCCAGACTTCAGCAAAGAATTTTGCATAACAACAGATGCAAGCAAGCAAGCGTGTGGCGCAGTTTTAACTCAAAACCATAATGGCCACCAACTCCCAGTTGCTTATGCATCCAGAGCTTTTACGAAAGGTGAAAGCAATAAGAGTACAACAGAACAAGAGTTAGCAGCAATTCATTGGGCAATAATACATTTCAGACCATACATTTACGGAAAACATTTCACTGTGAAAACAGACCATAGACCATTGACATATTTATTCTCGATGGTGAACCCCAGCTCTAAATTAACTAGAATAAGGCTTGAACTAGAGGAATATAATTTTACAGTAGAGTATCTAAAGGGCAAGGACAATCATGTAGCAGATGCGTTATCAAGAATAACCATCAAAGAGCTAAAAGATATAACTGGAAATATATTAAAAGTCACTACAAGATTTCAAAGTAGACAAAAATCCTGCGCAGGAAAAGAACAATTGGATTTGCAAAAGCAAACCAAAGAAATAGCTTCAGAGCCCAACGTATACGAAGTCATAACAAATGACGAGGTACGAAAAGTAGTGACATTGCAATTGAATGACTCGATATGTTTATTTAAACATGGAAAGAAAATTATTGCAAGATATGATGTTGGTGATCTTTATACTAATGGAATTCTTGATTTAGATCAATTTCTCCAAAGGCTTGAATTGCAGGCCGGTATATATGATATCAGCCAAATCAAAATGGCACCGTGGAAAAAAATCTTTGAACACGTTTCAATAGATAAATTTAAAAATATGGGCAATAAAATATTAAAGAATTTAAAAGTAGCGCTACTTAACCCGGTGACCCAAATAAATAATGAAAAAGAAAAAGAAGCTATATTGTCTACATTACATGATGATCCAATACAAGGAGGGCATACAGGCATTACAAAAACCTTGGCCAAGGTCAAAAGACATTATTACTGGAAAAATATGAGTAAATACATAAAAGAGTACGTAAGGAAATGTCAAAAATGCCAAAAAGCAAAAACAACAAAGCACACAAAGACTCCAATGACGATAACTGAAACACCAGAACATGCTTTCGATAGAGTTGTTGTGGACACAATTGGTCCACTACCCAAGTCAGAAAATGGTAACGAGTACGCAGTCACTCTCATATGTGATTTAACCAAATACTTAGTTGCCATACCAATAGCAAATAAAAGCGCAAAAACAGTCGCAAAAGCTATATTTGAATCTTTTATTCTAAAGTACGGTCCAATGAAGACGTTCATAACGGACATGGGAACAGAGTATAAGAATTCAATAATTACTGACCTGTGTAAATATTTGAAAATAAAAAATATAACATCAACAGCTCATCACCACCAGACAGTTGGAGTAGTAGAAAGAAGTCATAGAACTTTAAACGAGTATATACGATCCTACATATCGACGGACAAAACCGATTGGGACGTATGGCTTCAATATTTCGTATACTGCTTCAACACGACCCAATCTATGGTACATAATTATTGTCCATATGAATTAGTTTTCGGTAGAACAAGTAATTTACCAAAACATTTTAATAAACTACATAGCATAGAACCAATATATAACATAGATGATTACGCTAAGGAGAGTAAATATAGGTTAGAGGTAGCATATGCTCGAGCAAGAAAACTTCTTGAAGCACACAAAGAAAAAAATAAAGAAAATTATGACTTAAAAGTAAAAGACATAGAATTAGAAGTAGGAGATAAAGTTTTACTAAGAAATGAGGTAGGTCATAAATTAGACTTTAAATATACGGGGCCCTATAAGATAGAAAGCATAGGAGATAATAACAATATTACGCTACTTACTAATAAAAACAAAAAACAAATAGTTCATAAAGATAGATTAAAGAAATTTCATTCATGATTGAATTTAAACTTATATTTTCCTTAATCATTTATACAAATTTTCCATACACTACGTATATTTTTATCTTTGCATTATAAAATCAACTATTGTTGTTCAAACAAAAACACAAACAAAATAAAAATAAAAATAAAATAATTTGCATTTAATAATCAAAATAACTTCACTAGGTTACGTTATTTTTCAAAAGGAGGGAGATGTAGTATGTGCCTATGCAATATTAAGAACAATTAAATAAAATAGCATATTAACTTATGGCAGCACTTTGTTGCTATGTTTATGTTTATGTTTATGCACGCAGTTAGGCCAGGGCGGATGTAACATGATCACCCACTCGAAGGCCACAAAGTATAAGTGCATGGTCAGCATTCACACGCCGACCAAATACATATTACATACGTACATACATATCTCGCTCTCCCGATAAGCCTAGATATATAAGATATACATAAGAACGCCGCTCCGCTGCTGGCGTACCCGGCAGCGCAGCTACGCGGATTAGCCTAAGTCCAAATATATTCAAGACTGTAAAATCAGAGAGAGACTCTGTAGACGTTGAGCTGACAGAACCATTTTCTGCCTACTCTAAAATCAAAAGAGGAAATTGAATAAATATATGTCAGCCCGACGGCTGCCTTCAACTTAAAACGGACTTGTGTTCTTAATTGGAGTTCCTCATTACACTATTACTATTGCTGATACGATACACGACACGGAGTAGTACATATGCACATCATACAAAAGTGTACACACATATAATCAAATGTTTGCAATACTTATGTGTGAAAAAATACAATATTTGTATTTTTGAAGAACACCGACCGATTACAATTAGATCTCAAACTGAACTTAACTTCATACTCTGATCTAATTGACGTTCAAGCCTCGGTATCTAGCTTTTCTAAACTTTAGGGTTCTGATCGTGAAGAGAGAAAGCTTCTGACTTTAATTGTTTTACGTTTCTCTTGGATTCAACTGCGTTAGTTAACATGCCCCCTCTCTCCGACCACAGGGAAACAACACCGATCCAGCAAACGAAAAAACGAAGACGTGCAAAAAATTAAGCGAAGATTCGCCAATACGAACACGAACGAAAACATTTTGAGGAAAACAGACACCTTTAGTAATAAAAAGCATTCTATTTTCATACCTTAAACTGCTCAGTTTTTTTTTTTTGAAGCTTTCCTCCCTCGGCCACAGGATTGTAATTGGCGCAGCGGATTGACTACGGACAAGGGATTAACAATGCCCACTAAAGGGGTGATGAACATGTGACGGCAGTGGTTGTGGGGATTTTATTAGTGAGTGGTGAAATAAAAAAAATTAAATAAAGCGTTATTGAGACATAATGACGTGCAAGTGCAAATAAAACAAAAGAAACAAACCAAATCAAGTACAAAGTGCTTCACAGGCGACCGTATATGTGTACATCAATCGCTGATTAGGCACCGGGATCGCCTGTGCGGACAATTTACAACAATTATACGAACAAGTTGCTGTGTGTGATGACCGTATATGTGTACATCAATCGCTGATAAGGCACCGGGATCATCCATACACCCAAACTCATAAAATGACACCAATTTAAAATGGTAAATTAATAAAAAAAAAAACAATTTTTCTTCCATGTCAAACTACTGTGTGTGGTGAACGTTTGTGTGTGTCGGAGAGCGCTTGGTGTGCATATTTCGGAGAGTATTGGTATGCTTTTTGGTTCATTCATAAGAATAGTAATTTCATCACTATGGTAATATTACTTTATTATTATTATAGTTCTGAGAACAACCGTTTGGCGCGGCGACAGACCGGCCGCTGAGTGTTGGTTGTTATGCACAAAAGAAAAGAAAATGGTAAAGAGCTAGATCAGTCGAATATTAGACTTCATTGTGACCAGAACTCGCTGCGCAAGAAGTGAGTGTGGACATCGGTCTTCTGCACAGTGGTTTATAAAAATAAATGTAAGTTGTGTGATTAACGACCGAATATGTGTACAACAATCGCTGTTAATGCACCGGGATCGTTTTCACTTATCAATTTACATGAACGCAAAATTAAAAAAAAAATAATAATAATAAATAAAAAATAAAATTGAAATTTGTATACAGTGAAACGCCTGAATAACCCTTGCGGCGCGAGACGCTTGACGCCGTGTTCGCTTGTACACTGTTGAGTTCTGTTAAATTCGGTTGAATTCTTTTTGCACACCACGCACTGCGAAAAAAAGAATTATTAATTCAAGAATTCAAAAGAATTCATTAATTCAATTAATTCAAGAAAAATAATACATATACTTACGTAGTTATTAATTTGTCAGTCGAATAAATGATCCGTCAATAACAAAGGCAAGGATCAACGCTAAAACAACTTTAAGTCGAAACACGAACAATTTCGGTGAACGTCGTTATTTAAGAAATGTCAGCTTAGGACTAACTGTACAGAGTTTTTATCGGCTCGAAGTGAGTCGCGAGAAACGGAAATGTCTAGTTAGTATATGTGTACAAAGAGAACGGTATGGATGCACAACAAATCATGCGCTTAAGTGTAAGCAAAAATGTGAATTGATTTCATGTGTTTATGCATGTGCAAAATTGTATGTACAATGCTTGTGTAAGCGAAATATAATAATAATAAGCGTAAAATAATAATATATAGAAAAAAAAATAACCAACCAACCAACTTAGCGCCTACTGTTGCCACATGCTCACTAACCTATAAAGAAAATACACTCTGTTGAATACCTATTTAAATCATGTATTACAGTTAAAGTCGAAAACAAAAATAAAACTACAAACGGTGATGGAAGCACAGCAGCACTACAAGAACGACATACAATTAACACTTAGCACCGGGAAACAAGGATAAGAAGAAACTGCGTAACAGACACACACATACAGGTTTTCTTTTATTTTGGAAAGAAAACACACATATAATACATATTCAAACATAGATACATATACATGGTATCACAAAATATAATACAATATATATATATGTCGGAGCACAATTATTATTTTCCATTTCGCGCAGCGAGTTTCGAACGCACCGAAGATCTACACACAATTAATTTGTGTCACTCACTTCTTCTCCGTGCTATCCTTCGAACCACACTCGGCGACAGCGACCACACGCTGCCGCCGCGCTGTAACGGGAGATGCCAAAGACAAAAATACAGCCGACCAATAGCAACGCAGTATGCAATACTGTAATATGACGAAATACCAATGATTTCCCGAAATGATGAAATTACTGTACTTCTGGAATATTCTAACACATAATACAATATGATGAAATTATTATTCTTGTGAAATATTCTAGCACATCCACCAGCTTACAAAAGTATGCGCCGACATATACAAAGGAACGCAAAACAAACCAAACAAACACCCAAAATCTTCCCTACACAAAAAAAAACATACATACATATTACTAATATACCTCACATATTATTACACATACCATAACCACACCCCAATACATATACATAGCATCACAGAATATAATACAATATATTACTACATTGATATACAAACGAAAACAAAACAAGCCAAACACCCAACATTTTCCCTACACAAAAAAATATTATTAATATACCTATTTATACCTCACATATTATTACACATACCATAACCATACCCCAATATATAATTATTCACTATTATTTGCAAACAAAAATAAAGATTTCTTCCCAATACACGTAAATGTTAGGACAAAAGCCAAATAAAAAAACGATAAAAAGCGGATCTAGTCTATCTGAGATAAGGGAAGCAACAGGAACAAAAGAGAAAGACCAGTCGGTTCAATCCGAAGACAATAATCCCACCAACGCTATGGATCCTGGTAACGCCACAGGGCCAATAAGTCCTACCGTTAATTTATCAACAAACACAAACCTGAACCTACAACAACTACTAACCCTTGTACATCCACTACCAACCTACGAAGGCCCACCTGACAATCTTGATAAATTTATAGACAGAGTAGCTCCTTTTGTTAGCTTCATCATTGGACCAAACAACAGGCGGACAGTTATTACTTGGAACTATCCGTGAAAAAATTAAAGGCAGGGCAGACGAAGCACTCTGCGACTATACTCTAGCAAGAAAACAGAAGAAATGCTTGTTAGAGAGCTACACAATCTTCCGGACGGACTCAGTATGGGAAAATTGTATAACTCAGCCGCTAAAATAAGAAGCGATTTAATGTCACTCGCCAGAGAAGCAGACCCTAGTGGACACTCTCTCGCGGCCAAACGTGACCAATACGATAGATTCTGCCTAAATACATTCCAAAGGCCAGAGACAATCGAAGAAGCATACGAGTACGGACAGACTGAATTAAATTTTCTACTAGAAGCCTCGGGAAGCCAGTCGGCAATATAAGCAAAAAGACTCACGGAACTTCATTGCCATTTGTTTTCTTATCACCAAACTCCATGGTGTCAAACCCTCCCAAATTCCTAATTGACACTGGATATACTTACTATTTTATAAATCCAGCACTTAATAATGAAGAGCACATCAAAAAATTAACCTCTGACATCAATATCCACACTGTTCTTAATACATTCAAAATTCGGGAATATACCGATAAAATAAATTTCCACCCACCAATACTTAAACTGCATGTCCGCGGCAACAGATACAGAACGACCAATACAGAACGAACAATTAAACATTCTGACAGAACACCTCAACAGCGAGGAAATACAATACATACTCAAACTATGCAAGTCATTCAAAAGACTTTTCTACAACGAAAACAACCAACTAACGTTCTCTAACGCCGTCAAACACTCTATACCAACAACAGATAACGTACCGATTGACACAAAATCTTACCGTTACCCATTAGTACATAAAGACGAAGTTCGAAAGCAAATTTCGAAAATGCTCGAACAAAACATCATAAAAAACAGCCATCACGAGAATGCCCTTCGGTCTCAGGAACGCCCCTGCCGCGTTCCAACGCGTTATGGACAATGTTTTAGGTGACAGTCGGTAACGTCTGTCTTGTCTATCTCGACGATATAATAGTATTCTCCTACGCACTCCAAAAACATAAAGCATATATTAAATCTGTTTTCACAAAACTCCAAAACGCAAACATAAAAATCCAATCAAGCAAGTGTAGCTTCTTAAGGAAGGAAATCGACTTCCTGGGACAGGAAGAGTCAAACCAAACCCACTTAAGATTAGAACCATCAAGGACTTCTCCTGACCAAAGACAACCAGGGAAATTAAATCATTTTAGGGCTATTAGGGTATTACAGGAAATTCATAAAGGACTTTGCGAAAATAACTAAACCCATAACGAGACAGTTAAAAGGGAAGAAATCTATAATAATAGACGATGAATTTAAACAAGCATTCGAAACGTCGAAAGATCTTCTTTGTAATGATCCCACACTCATATACCCTGATTTCAATAAACCGTAATTATGCGATAGGCTCTGTGCTGTCACAAGGTCCAGACACTAATGACAGACCCGTTCCGACACTGTCAGACACAGAAATCCGCTATTCTACGATAGAGAAAGGAATGCTAGCTATTATTTGGTCTGTAGGTCACTTCAGACCATACCTCTTTGGACGTAGATTCAAAATAGTCACAGACCATAAGCCATTTTTCTAGCTCAAAGAAGCTGGGGTCGGAAAAATCGAATTTTTGAAATTTGAAAGCTGGAATCGTTTGCCCATTTTTTGCCCATGTTTGCCCACCAATTAGTTTTTTTTGCCCACGTCCAGTTTTTGAGATATGAATTTTCGAAAAAGTTCGAAAATTTTCGAAAATCAAAAATTTCGGTTTTTTCAAATTTTTTTTTTTTTAATCGCAATAACATCGTTTGCCCACGTTTGCCCACCCTTTAGAATTTTGAAAAAATTTATACTTTAGAAAATATAAGGCTTTTAAGTTTACCTCGGTCTAATCAGAGAGTAAATCGTTTGCCCATCTCTTAAAACCAAATATTATCAACAAAAAACGTTTGCCTAACCATTATTATTAGTTTTTATCGTTTGCCCACCCTTTAAAAAACCTTTAACAAAAATTTTTTTTGCCCACTTTTAAAATACACCCAATTTCGTTAGCCCACCTCTTTAAAATAAAAATTTCCAATAAAAAACGTTTGCCCACCATTTAAAAATAAATAATTTCGATTGCCCACCTTTTAAAACTAAATAATTTCGTTTGCCCATCCTTTGAAATTCATTTTTAACGTTTGCCCACCCTTTAAAAATAAATTATTTCGTTTGCCCACCCTTTAAAATTTGTTTTTTTCGTTTGCCCACTCTTAAAACTAAATAATTTCGATTGCCCACCTTTTAAAACTAAATAATTTCGTTTGCCCATCCTAAAATCTTAAGAATAAATAAATTTTTCCTTTAGGCATACCTTTATACATTTACAGTGTAAACAACAGTGTAAAACGTGTAAATCAGTGCAAAATAGTTTTTACCTGGTAAACTGTAAATTACAAGATTGGCAATCGGAACCAATTTTTGGTCTATATAAACCCAGAAACACCTGTGCGTCTGCACGTGCTATGTAGGCAGATCCTAAAACTAGGAAAGTGACACGTGTTTATATGGTGGGCAATCGAATTTATTTAGTTTTAAGAGTGGGAAAACGAAAAAAACAAAATTTAAAGGGTGGGCAAACGAAATAATTTATTTTTAAAGGGTGGGCAAACGTTAAAAATGAATTTTAAAGGATGGGCAAACGAAATTATTTAGTTTTAAAAGGTGGGCAATCGAAATAATTTATTTTTAAATGGTGGGCAAACGTTTTTTATTGGAAATTTTTATTTTAAAGAGGTGGGCTAACGAAATTGGGTGTATTTTAAAAGTGGGCAATCGAAAAAAAATTTTTGTTAAAGGTTTTTTAAAGGGTGGGCAAACGATAAAAACTAATAATAATGGTTGGGCAAACGTTTTTTGTTGATAATATTTGGTTTTAAGAGATGGGCAAACGATTTACTCTCTGATTAGACCGAGGTAAACTTAAAAGCCTTATATTTTCTAAAGTATAAATTTTTTCAAAATTCTAAAGGGTGGGCAAACGTGGGCAAACGATGTTATTGCGATTAAAAAAAAAAAAATTTGAAAAAACCGAAATTTTTGATTTTCGAAAATTTTCGAACTTTTTCGAAAATTCATATCTCAAAAACTGGACGTGGGCAAAAAAAACTAATTGGTGGGCAAACATGGGCAAAAAATGGGCAAACGATTCCAGCTTTCAAATTTCAAAAATTCGATTTTTCCGACCCCAGCTTCTTTGAGCTCATTTTTCTGGCTAGAAAATCTGAAAGGTCAGAATCCAAAACTACTTCGATAGAAAACTATCCTGGCCGCTTACGACTACGAAGTCGTATACAAAAAAGGGTCGCAAATCTTAGTTGCTGACGCACTCAGCAGAATTGAGCCAAACTTGAACATAAACGAAGACACACAAATTTTACCAATCATTTCGCAACCACTATATCACTTCAATTGCCAAATAATATTCTGTACCGGATCAACAACCCTAAGACAGGTAGAAATACCATTTATCCATGAAGTAAGACACATAATCACAGAACCCGTGCATACTTTCGACTCCGTTACAAATACCCTTCAAACAATCCTGAAACCGAATAAAACAGTCGCTATTTTACACCGGACGACATTTTCGAAATAATAGAAGAGTCGTATAATAACTATTTTTTTTGAAAATTATTTATACAAAATTGTCCGCTGCAATATATGGCTAACCGAAATTACGAATCCTAATGATCAGGATAACGAAATTCGTGCGTACCACTTAAATACTAATAGGGGGATAGATGAAACGTATAACCTTTTGAAAAGGGACATATTTTCCGCATTTAAAAGACATTATCACAAAAATTATATAAAATTGTAATACCTGCCTAACCCTAAAATACGATAGACACCCCCATAGACCATTGATGCAAGCCCCAACCGCCCCAGAGGGACCATTGGCAACCGTACATATAGACATATATTTTATTAATAATACTTGTAACCTCACAATTATCGATAAATTCACCAAGCTAGAGCAAGCCTATCCCCTTAGCAATAGAAATTCAATAAAAGTCGCCGATGCCCTATTACAATTCCTAAGTCACTATGGCGCACCAAAGAAAATAATTTTCGACCAGGGCGCGGAATTTTTGGGCAGTCTATTCAACGACCTCTTAACTCAATTCCAAATAACAGCTCATACAACTTCATTTCAACAATCAACGGGCAATGCTTCTGTCGAGAGACTGCACTCCACCTTATCACCACGATTTCCTTAAGAAATTAAACGAATTTAGAAAAGACATATATCCAAAAGTACAGGAAAATTTATGCGCGACCGCAGAAAGAAGATTGGATAAATTAAACAAGGACAGAGAGACACCAGTACAAGTCGAGCCTTATGATACAATATTTAGAAAAGAAAACCGTAGAAACAATATAACACCGAGATTTTCACTAAACAAAGTAGATAGAGACAAAGGCGTCACTTTCCTAACAACTAAAGGTCAAAAGTTACACAAACAAAAAATGAGAAAAACAGTTAAGAAAACAGTGGCATATATAGTAGGAATAGCTTCAATATAGATAGGGGTTAACATGGCCCCTCTTTTCGACCACAGGGAAACAACACCGATCCAGCAAACGAAAAAACGGAGACGAGCAAAAAATGAAACGAAGATTCGCCAATACGAACCCGAACGAAAACATTTTGAGGGAAACAGACAACTTTTGTAATAAAGAGCATTCTCATTTCATACCCTAAACTGCTCAGTTGTTTTTTTGGAAGCACTCCTCCCTCGGCCACAGGATTGTAACTCGTTTGCTCTTGGATACAATTGCTTTTAGCTTATAATTCGATACTTTTATTTTTTCGGGACTGCGAGTCCAAAGTTTGAGCGTGGGAACGTGATGTTTAGTCTACTAGTGGGTGATTTATTGGAGTTGGGATTTTTCCATTCAACCTTGTCTTGAGGATCCTATGACAATTCATTCTTATCTGATATTTGTTGGGTACATTCGGAGTAGTGTATGGCGTATTTGGGTGTACATGATGTATGTTTATTAGTGTGTAGGCATGTACTTAAGTCTTAGGGACTTATGGATATGTCACTCCCCCAACCATTGGATTTGGCCTGTCCTAAGGTCATCAAATTTTGATATAACTTAATATTGTTTCCTTGTTGAATATTTTTATTGACATTATTTTCCAGGTGCGTATGTTCTTCTTATGTCACTATATATATATTTTTTAACATAAAATTCTGAGAGTGGTTAGAAGGAGACAGATTGCCAAAACTAAGGTAAAAATTGGTTCTATCTGACAGTGGTCAGAGGCAAACTGCCGATGAAAATAAAATACACATTAAACAAAAGCGGAATAAGGATTAACTATATTATTAGACAAAAAAAAACAAAAAAAAAAAAAAACAAACTGTAGTAGGCTAGAGGTACACATACATAAGTTCAGTATAGCAACATAGTTTATAAACATTAAGTATATAAACATTAAGTCATTGTTCGCTTTCGGGTGGCATTCTCTCTGTTTCGCAACATCGGCTCTGTAGCAACAAGCATAGAGGCAGATCGCAAACGGAGAGGGAGTCAGTCGAATGCTAAAGCTGAACACGTGAAGTACCAAATAAACCAAAGAGGCCAGCTCCTGCGTTTGTGTTTTATTTAAATAAGAGGAATTATATTATAATAATAATTATTTTGGCATAAAGTCAAATTATAAAGCTAGAGAGCATTTTTGTAGAATTGGAACATTTGACATTTAAAATACGTACGTGAAATTTCAAGTAAGTCGGACCACGCCCACACATACCGCCTATATTACGATATAAAGTTAAGGAGTACATTTGGCATGGTTATTTCTTTTTATTAATTCATATAATAAATTTAAGCTGAATTTTTCTTATGTGTCTATTTAATATACATATAATTATACTATTATATTAATCAAAACTTTCTAGGTCCAAATTCATAGAAAATAGATCACCGTTATCCGAATCCGAGTCGCTATCATCGCTCCCCAAAAAATGTTCACTATTAACATGTTTTACATTTGGTGAATCTAAAAGATTGATGACTTCTGCAAAGCGATTTTTTCATTTTGAGACGATTTTTTGTTTATTTTCAGGCTTGAAAATAAAGGATCCGATGAATCCATGGATGGTTGGCTTTAATACAAAAGCAGTATCGCCCATTTTTTCCTTTTTGGTTGAAATTGATGCTGCATGGAAAAGAAGACTTGTATTATTTTCTTCAATATTATTCCGTTGCTATTTTTCTTTTGAACCGTGATCCTGCATCACTGTAAGGGAGTCGAGGTCGTCCTATTAGACCGTCTGAAGCGACTTAGTTGTTGTTTTGGTCCACGACAACCATCATCGTGGATGAAACCCAACTGGAATGTTTTTTTTTTAATGATCCAATTGTACGGTTACATTAAGCCAGTTTTTTCATTATATATAGGTGAACGCTTCTGATTTGCTTATGGATTTTAGCTTTCTCGTCAATAGTAATATCATTTAATTTAAATTCGCCAACAACCCAGTCAACTAAGGCTTTGTCATTTCAATCTCCTTTGATCCATTCATCCAGCAGAACTCATCAGCTAATCTCAAACTTATCTTAAACGGCAAAATATAAAGAGCATAGGCAAATTTGGGCACAAGGCGTTACTAACATAAATTTAATTTAAGTTTTGAGTAAACACATCAGTTATTAGTTTTTGGCACAAGTTGGTGTAACGTGTAACGAATTAAAGTGTTGAAAGACTAGAGTACCTGAACTTGCGGGTGCAAATTAACTTTTTGCGGTATAAATTATTTAAAAAAATAATTTTTTATTTTTTAATATTTTATTGGTGTTAAACTTTTCAACTTATCACTTTATTATTTATTGTTATCTATTTATACATTTATAAACCGTTTTTTTAATCCTCCCGAATCAGACTGATCTTCAAATTCTGAATCCAAATCCAATCAACCTCGGCCAGAAGCTTTTCTTTGACACTTTCTGAACTTTTGATAAAAGCTTTATGCTGAAATTATTCCACTGCATTGTGAAATTCAATTATGCTGATCGATGCAGTTTTTGATTGAAGCGCAATAAGTTGGTCTCCAAGCGGAAGCTGTGTTTACGTTAAGTTTCGGTTATTTATTTTAGCGGGTAGCTAAGCGCTGGCAAAGGCAATGACAAAAACAAAGACAAAGGAAATGCTGACGAGATTGAGAATTAAAATTTGTTTATAAACTGTGGAAGGGTGCTATGTTTATGGGTTGGATAACTGGCACGCTTTAGAAGGCCGGCTCTAGCTCATGGCGTTGGGTGTGGTGGTCTTGCTTGTACAGATATCTTTTCGATACATCCAATAATGAATAAGATCAAGAAATTGAGCGTACTTACAACAACAACAAAATTAAGGAGCTAGTACACGAAATCGGAAACCCAAGCCGAAATGTAGGCCATCGGCGGAAATCACGATCAGCTGAACCATACTTTTTCGATAACCGAATTATCCCAAACTTATCGGGTGCAGCTTATAAGAGTTGCACACCGTCCGGTATATCATAGCTACACCATACTGCATCTAGTATGACTTTACATTGGTGTGACCCAGCTGACTGCAAGCCCATATTTTATATCTATATGAAACATACCTTGACCTTTATGTTCCATTTTATTTGTAAATATTTGGACACGTGGTATATTTTTAACAGAATCACAAAGTTCAGTAAAAGCTTCGCGCCAATTTCGCTTGAACAAACAGCTGATCAAACATATGAATTTGATATCGCATAAAAAATGCAGTGTTGACTTACTTAAATGTTTTAAATATCGTTTTGGTTTCCCTAATGTATGCTCTTTCATAATATATAGTGTAATGACCCGCTTACTAAGAGTAATACGCGTTATGATTTATAGTTATATATATATTCAGTTCGTTTATTCAGATCTATGGTATTCGCACATCCACGCTGCTTGGCAGTACGCTCCGGAGTAATACATTCTCTCACTTAGACACTAGGCGATCGGAAGCGTCTCTCCCGTCGCTGCTCTCCCGATGCTTGGTTGTTGGCAACGCCGGTCGCCACATCCCTCCTTTATTAACGAGTTTTAGCTTTAATGGCGGCAGGGGTGGCTGGATCCCGAGGCTTCCTTCTGTGGGCTGGAGTACTGCGTCCTCCGAGGTAGGTGTTGATTCCGGTAAGCTGTCATCTGGTTGCGGCGTTGGGCAGGAGGCTGGATACGTTTGGCTAGCTGGAACTTTCTTAAGATGTGAGGCATTTCTTGTTAGTTTTCTACCACCCCCTTCGATCACCACAATATTATTGTGTCGTTCTAAAACCGTAAATTCCGTCTTGTCGAAGTTTGCTGTAAGTTTGTTTGGGAACACTACGTTTTTCAAAAGCACCTTGTCGCCCACTTCTATATCGACTTCCTTTGCTTCTCTTCTTTTGTCGGCTGCCTGCTTTCCCTTATTTTTTCAATAATATCTTTATCTCTCTCTCCAGAGTCTAAGGTATTCTCGCAGATATCCCCAATGCCCGGTATTTTCTCACGGATGACTCTGTTGAACATCAACTTTGTGGGCGCAGACCCTGTTGTTCCATGTGGGGTTACATAAGAACAAATTTTTGGATTTCCTCTTTGTAGTTTTTCCCATTTGCGTATGCGATTTTTAAGCGTTTTACAAGGGCTCTGTTCATGTATTCAACTTCCCCGTTTGCTTGCGGCCAATACGGTGGGGTTCGAACTTGTTTAATGCCGCACGCTTTGCAGTAGTTAGAAAACTCCTCGCTAACATATTGGCGTCCATTATCCGTTCGTAGGTGCTCAGGATATCCCAGTCTACAGAAGATCTCTTTCATTGCCTCTACCAGGGTCGTTGAAGATATGGTTTTAAGAAACTTATGCTCCATATATCGTGAGAAATAGTCAATGAAGACTAGAACATATTCATTGTTGGAGAGTGGACCTAGTAAATCCGACGCTACCCAAATCCAAGGGCCAGTGGGAAAAGGATTCCTGTCCATAGGGGGTGGCCTGATGTCTTGTGATACCAGGCAACAATCTCTGCAAGCTTTGACAAACTTTTCTGCCTCTCTGTCTATTTGTGGCCACCATACTTTGGATCGCAGGCGGCGTTTCATTGCTGTCTCGCCGGGATGTCCTTCGTGGGCTAACTCCAGTATTTTTACTCTCAGAGATGTTGGCACGACTAGGCGGTTTCCCCTCAAAAGAAGAGAGCCTACCGCTGAAAGCTCATACCGAAACGGGTAGCTCACTGAACTATCGGGCTTCCAGGAGTCGTTCTCCAGACAACTGATTCCATCCATAATCTCTTCATCCCTCTTGGAAGACTCTGCTATTTCATAAATTGTCATAGATCTTGGGATAGAGCTCTGTACGACGCGAAGGATGCTGTATTCCGTCTTGTGGTCGATTGGTTCTACCGTCGGTAGTTGACAGAGTCGAGACAACGCATCTGATATGTTGTCTCTTCCGGATTTATAGATAACGGTGAACGTATATGCCTGGAGCCGCAGCAGCCACCTCTCAATGCGAGCTGGGGGCTTGGATGTTGGTTTGAAAATGGCTTCCAAGGGCTTGTGATCAGTTACGAGTTCGAAGTGCAGGCCTGCAAGATAGTAGTAAAATTTTTCCACTGCCCAAACCAGCGCTAGGCTCTCTTTTTCAGTTTGGGAGTAGCGTTTCTCCACCTCCGACAGGGCCTTGCTAGAAAAGGTAATTATTAAAGGTTCGTTGTCGACTTTGAATTGCAATAACACAGCCCCAAGGGCAACTGGGCTGGCGTCCGCAATCACCCGTTGTTGGGTTGTAGGGGGATGCTGTCCTGGAATTTTCCAAATATGCTGAAAAGAAACACTCGAAGAAAAAGCGAACACTAGACTTTTCTTAATTGCGCGGGCGCGACCGGGCGTATGTTTATTCAGCGTGGTTAGTTTTTACACTGCCGCTTATTCTAATTAGTTAGGCTCTCCCAAGCGCAGCGGAGACTCCTTGGAGACTCTGTGGTGAAGAGCGGGAGAGCGTAAGAGGGAGCGGAGAGCGGGTGAAAGTCCAAACCCGGTAACTTGAACATTCCGCCCCCCTTGCAATCACTTGGGTTGCAACACAGCCATCCTACGGCAGGCTGCAGGCACCGGACACGATCCACCCAAAAACAGTTTTCTGAGCGACCGGCATTCCCTCGTCGAAGGTCAGGAATCCGGATTGGATAACCTTTGGATAAACATCTGCTCCTAAGACCATGGAGACGGTAGCAGGCCCATGGAACTGGTCATCAGCGAGCATGATGTCCCGGAACTTGGACACCACGGTGTCGCTCAATGCCCGGACAGGTGTGCGGATCCGCACACTGGGCTCGATCTTGAGCACGACCTCCAGATTAGTGTTCTCGTCGATCCTGGAGCGAATCGTCGTCGTGCAGATCTTCTCGTCGCCAACATTGGTCATCGGAAGCGTAAAGGCTGACGCCAACGAAGCGTCGATGCAGCTCATGGGGGTGCACGGATCGATAAGTGCTGCGGTCTCGAAGGTCTTCGTGCCGGTCTCCAACTTGGCGTTGTGGCGTTGCAGCAGCGACGAGAGCGATGGGCCTGGCGTGGCCAATTCCGGGCGTCGTGGCGGTGAACTCCTACGCTGAGTTGGCGGATTTTGCCGGCGGGAACGTTGGGACGAGGCCGAAGCTGCTTGCCGGGTTTTTCAGCGCTGAGCTTTAGGAACCTCGCGCACTTCCGAAAAGGATGGATACCGCTGCAGACTCTGCATCGGTAGGATTGAATACCTCGGGTACGTCTGCTCTCCAAGGCACGAGCATTGCGTGCGTTTTGTTGACGAGGGGCCATGCTGCGCGTAGTTGAATGTCGAAAGGAGATCGAAATCGAAATGAAAAATAATGGATGATTAGTGCTAGTGAACTACAACTAAGGACGATAGGAGCGCCTTTTATTGTGGAGATTCGGAAGACTCCGTCGGCAAAAGCACCACTTTTGCCACTGGACGTTTAACAACTCGACGTGCAGTACGGATATTTACTACACGGACGTTGCCGTCGGCTCCTGGGAAGACAGACTCAATTCTGCCGAGCCGCCACTCATTAGAGGGTAAGTTGTCGTCCTTGATGACGACCATGTCATCGATGCGGAGATTTTTGGACGGGGCCTGCCATTTCGAGCGCTTGTGGAGTTCTTTGAGGTACTCTTCTTTCCATCGCACATGGAACTGCTGATGGAGAGCTTTCAAATGCTGCCACCGATTAAGAATGGATTTCGTTTCTCCCTTTACTTCGGGTTCCACCGTGGACATAAGGGGTCCCCCGACAAGGAAATGACCTGGCGTCAGAGCCAGCAAATCTATCGGATCCTCAGACATAGGAGAGAGCGGCCTGGAGTTAAGGCACGCTTCAATTTTTGCCAAGAGCGTGGAGAGCTCTTCGAACGTGTATTTTCGTGTGGCAGTGCATTTGTAAAATAGCGTCTTAAAACTTTTTATGCCGGCTTCCCAAAGGCCTCCCATATGGGGTGCCCCCGGAGGAATAAATTGCCATTGCATCTCTTGATGAATATAGGCATTCGTCACCGACTCTTTTACGGCTTGAAGGAAATCGAGGGAAAGCAGGGTGGCAGCGCCAACAAAGGTTTTGCCATTGTCTGACTGGACTTGACGTGGACACCCTCTTCTGGATACAAAACGAGAGAAAGCGGCAAGAAACTTTTCGGTCGTTAATTCAGATGTAGGCTCTAAATGGATGGCCTTGGTGGAGAAACAAACAAAAACTAACACATACCCCTTTGTAATAAGACATGCTCTTCCCGTATAGTTCTTTATATCGAACGGAACGGCGTAATCCATGCCAGTATACGTGAATGGTCGGGAGAACGATGCTCTTTCTTTGGGCAGGACACCCATCAGTTGGCTTTGCAACCGCTTTTTGTGGATCACACATACTTTGCACGAATTTACTACTGCTTTCATCAGGTTCTTAATTCTTAATTCTCCAAGTCGGTCCGTGCCACCATAACTGGCTATCGGCTAGATCTTGGAGGGAAACTCCTCTACTTGCCAGGTCTGCTGGATTATGCTCAGATTGAACATGAGACCAATTCTCTGGTTTTGTGGCCTGGGCGATCTTCGTCACCCTATTGGCTACAAGTGTGGTCCACTGGCACGCTGGCTTGCTTAACCATGCAAGCACTATCGTGGAGTCCGTCCAACAGTAAAGTTCGGAGTTAATCGTAGGCATCTGCGGAATGATGGCTGCAGCCATTTCGGAAAGCAATAACGCTCCGCAAAGCTCAAGTCTTGGGAGCGAAACCGTTTTGACTGGTGCTACCCGGGTTTTCGCGGTTAGGAGTTGCACCATAATGGTGCTTCCCACTTCTACGCGGACATATATTGCCGCCCCATAAGCCTTTTGCGATGCATCGCAAAAGCCATGATGCTCGACCTTGAAATCTGGATGAAACGATAGCCAGCGTGGAATGCGTATCTGCTCTAAAAACGAATAACTTTGGAGAAAATTAAGCCATCGCTGAAAAAGCTCATTTGGAATGTTTTCGTCCCACCCAAGCTCCTGCAGCCAAATCTCCTGCATGAAAATTTTAGCTCGAACGATAAACGGCGCTAACCAGCCTGCAGGGTCGAACAATTTGGCAATTTGGGACAGGACTTGGCGTTTTGTAAAGGACGTTTCGATAGCCAACTCTGGCGGGACGAAGAAGAATTCGTCGGAGGTTGCCTTCCAGCGAATACCGAGGGTTTTGGCAGTACTTTCTGCATCGATCTCGAGAAAATCAGTATTTAAAAGATGGTTGCTTTGAATGGCCGCTAAAACTTCCTTTTGGTTGAAGGTCCATTTCCTCAATGGAAATCCGGCGGAATTCAGAGCGTCTCGGAGCTCTTGCACCATGAGCTGAGCTTCTTCCGTAGAGTCCGCTCCGGCTAGAACATCATCCACATACATGAAATTTCGAATGACATTGCTAGCTTTTGGATGGTTGAGTTCTACGTCAGCTGCTAGCTGCTGCAGTACTCGGATGGCCAGGAAAGGCGCGCAATTGACTCCAAAGGTTACTGTTTTCAATTCGAAATCTCTGATTTCCCCTCTATTGTTACGGAAAAGTATTCGCTGGAATGGAGTGTGTTTCGGATCTACCCAGATCTGCCGATACATTTTTTCAATATCGGCACTGAACACGTATCGGAAATAGCGCCACTTCAGAATTTGAATTGTCAAGTCGGACTGTAAGACAGGGCCAGCATGAAGGATATCATTTAAACTGGTACCATTCGATGAAGGGCTGGAGGCATTGAACACTACACGGAGTTTAGTAGTTACGCTTCCCGGTTTTAAGACGGCGTGATGTGGCATATAATAGGCGTTGCAATCATGGGTTGGAATGTCGCATGTGCTTTAAGTCGAGATATTCCTGGATCACCGAATCGTATCTCGCTTTCAAGGCCTCATCTCTTTTTAGACGCTGCTCATTTCTTAAGAACTGAGCCAACGCGAAAGACCTATAATGCCCTAGCCCGGAACCGATATGTTCTGGGTAGAGAACAGGGAAAAGGCAGAGTAACGACATATTTGCCGCACTCGTTCCTCGTGGTCGTTTGAAGGAAATTCTTCTCTCGGATTCTTTTCTTCTGTTGAACATCAACTTTGTGGGCGCAGACCCTGTTGTTCCATGTGGGGTTACGTTGTACATAAGAACAAATTTTTGGATTTCCTCTTTGTAGTTTTTCCCATTTGCGTATGCGATTTTTAAGCGTTTTACAAGGGCTCTGTTCATGTATTCAACTTCCCCGTTTGCTTGCGGCCAATACGGTGGGGTTCGAACTTGTTTAATGCCGCACGCTTTGCAGTAGTTAGAAAACTCCTCGCTAACATATTGGCGTCCATTATCCGTTCGTAGGTGCTCAGGATATCCCAGTCTACAGAAGATCTCTTTCATTGCCTCTACCAGGGTCGTTGAAGATATGGTTTTAAGAAACTTATGCTCCATATATCGTGAGAAATAGTCAATGAAGACTAGAACATATTCATTGTTGGAGAGTGGACCTAGTAAATCCGACGCTACCCAAATCCAAGGGCCAGTGGGAAAAGGATTCCTGTCCATAGGGGGTGGCCTGATGTCTTGTGATACCAGGCAACAATCTCTGCAAGCTTTGACAAACTTTTCTGCCTCTCTGTCTATTTGTGGCCACCATACTTTGGATCGCAGGCGGCGTTTCATTGCTGTCTCGCCGGGATGTCCTTCGTGGGCTAACTCCAGTATTTTTACTCTCAGAGATGTTGGCACGACTAGGCGGTTTCCCCTCAAAAGAAGAGAGCCTACCGCTGAAAGCTCATACCGAAACGGGTAGCTCACTGAACTATCGGGCTTCCAGGAGTCGTTCTCCAGACAACTGATTCCATCCATAATCTCTTCATCCCTCTTGGAAGACTCTGCTATTTCATAAATTGTCATAGATCTTGGGATAGAGCTCTGTACGACGCGAAGGATGCTGTATTCCGTCTTGTGGTCGATTGGTTCTACCGTCGGTAGTTGACAGAGTCGAGACAACGCATCTGATATGTTGTCTCTTCCGGATTTATAGATAACGGTGAACGTATATGCCTGGAGCCGCAGCAGCCACCTCTCAATGCGAGCTGGGGGCTTGGATGTTGGTTTGAAAATGGCTTCCAAGGGCTTGTGATCAGTTACGAGTTCGAAGTGCAGGCCTGCAAGATAGTAGTAAAATTTTTCCACTGCCCAAACCAGCGCTAGGCTCTCTTTTTCAGTTTGGGAGTAGCGTTTCTCCACCTCCGACAGGGCCTTGCTAGAAAAGGTAATTATTAAAGGTTCGTTGTCGACTTTGAATTGCAATAACACAGCCCCAAGGGCAACTGGGCTGGCGTCCGCAATCACCCGTTGTTGGGTTGTAGGGGGATGCTGTCCTGGAATTTTCCAAATATGCTGAAAAGAAACACTCGAAGAAAAAGCGAACACTAGACTTTTCTTAATTGCGCGGGCGCGACCGGGCGTATGTTTATTCAGCGTGGTTAGTTTTTACACTGCCGCTTATTCTAATTAGTTAGGCTCTCCCAAGCGCAGCGGAGACTCCTTGGAGACTCTGTGGTGAAGAGCGGGAGAGCGTAAGAGGGAGCGGAGAGCGGGTGAAAGTCCAAACCCGTTAACTTGAACATTCCGCCCCCCTTGCAATCACTTGGGTTGCAACACAGCCATCCTACGGCAGGCTGCAGGCACCGGACACGATCCACCCAAAAACAGTTTTCTGAGCGACCGGCATTCCCTCGTCGAAGGTCAGGAATCCGGATTGGATAACCTTTGGATAAACATCTGCTCCTAAGACCATGGAGACGGTAGCAGGCCCATGGAACTGGTCATCAGCGAGCATGATGTCCCGGAACTTGGACACCACGGTGTCGCTCAATGCCCGGACAGGTGTGCGGATCCGCACACTGGGCTCGATCTTGAGCACGACCTCCAGATTAGTGTTCTCGTCGATCCTGGAGCGAATCGTCGTCGTGCAGATCTTCTCGTCGCCAACATTGGTCATCGGAAGCGTAAAGGCTGACGCCAACGAAGCGTCGATGCAGCTCATGGGGGTGCACGGATCGATAAGTGCTGCGGTCTCGAAGGTCTTCGTGCCGGTCTCCAACTTGGCGTTGTGGCGTTGCAGCAGCGACGAGAGCGATGGGCCTGGCGTGGCCAATTCCGGGCGTCGTGGCGGTGAACTCCTACGCTGAGTTGGCGGATTTTGCCGGCGGGAACGTTGGGACGAGGCCGAAGCTGCTTGCCGGGTTGGCACCGGTTGGAGACGCGAGCGCGCTCGCGACCGCGACAACGAGCTAACCTGCTCGTGCATGTGGAGCAGCGTGTGGTGGGATCGGTCGCACTTCTTGCAACGATCACTGCTTCGGCAGTCTCCCGTGGAATGCTCGTGAGCAAGGCGATTGGCGCAGTATTTGTTAATGAGGACTGCTCGCAAACGCTTTTCAGCGCTGAGCTTTAGGAACCTCGCGCACTTCCGAAAAGGATGGATACCGCTGCAGACTCTGCATCGGTAGGATTGAATACCTCGGGTACGTCTGCTCTCCAAGGCACGAGCATTGCGTGCGTTTTGTTGACGAGGGGCCATGCTGCGCGTAGTTGAATGTCGAAAGGAGATCGAAATCGAAATGAAAAATAATGGATGATTAGTGCTAGTGAACTACAACTAAGGACGATAGGAGCGCCTTTTATTGTGGAGATTCGGAAGACTCCGTCGGCAAAGCACCACTTTTGCCACTGGACGTTTAACAACTCGACGTGCAGTACGGATATTTACTACACGGACGTTGCCGTCGGCTCCTGGGAAGACAGACTCAATTCTGCCGAGCCGCCACTCATTAGAGGGTAAGTTGTCGTCCTTGATGACGACCATGTCATCGATGCGGAGATTTTTGGACGGGGCCTGCCATTTCGAGCGCTTGTGGAGTTCTTTGAGGTACTCTTCTTTCCATCGCACATGGAACTGCTGATGGAGAGCTTTCAAATGCTGCCACCGATTAAGAATGGATTTCGTTTCTCCCTTTACTTCGGGTTCCACCGTGGACATAAGGGGTCCCCCGACAAGGAAATGACCTGGCGTCAGAGCCAGCAAATCTATCGGATCCTCAGACATAGGAGAGAGCGGCCTGGAGTTAAGGCACGCTTCAATTTTTGCCAAGAGCGTGGAGAGCTCTTCGAACGTGTATTTTCGTGTGGCAGTGCATTTGTAAAATAGCGTCTTAAAACTTTTTATGCCGGCTTCCCAAAGGCCTCCCATATGGGGTGCCCCCGGAGGAATAAATTGCCATTGCATCTCTTGATGAATATAGGCATTCGTCACCGACTCTTTTACGGCTTGAAGGAAATCGAGGGAAAGCAGGGTGGCAGCGCCAACAAAGGTTTTGCCATTGTCTGACTGGACTTGACGTGGACACCCTCTTCTGGATACAAAACGAGAGAAAGCGGCAAGAAACTTTTCGGTCGTTAATTCAGATGTAGGCTCTAAATGGATGGCCTTGGTGGAGAAACAAACAAAAACTAACACATACCCCTTTGTAATAAGACATGCTCTTCCCGTATAGTTCTTTATATCGAACGGAACGGCGTAATCCATGCCAGTATACGTGAATGGTCGGGAGAACGATGCTCTTTCTTTGGGCAGGACACCCATCAGTTGGCTTTGCAACCGCTTTTTGTGGATCACACATACTTTGCACGAATTTACTACTGCTTTCATCAGGTTCTTAATTCTCGGAATCCAGTATTTCGACCGGATGAGGCGCACCATTAACTGGTTCCCACCATGTAGAGTTATGCGATGAGTGAAATTCGCAAGGAGGCGAGAAAGCAGGCAGTTATACGGAAGAATCACTGGATGCCGGTCATTGTATTGAAGGCTTTCGGAAGCTGCCACACGGCCGAATGCCCTGATCAGTCCTTGCGGATCTAGAAGCGGGTTCATGCTTAGGATGGCACTTGAGCTTGGTACTGGACGCTTTTCACTTAGGCAATGATATTCCATAGGGAATTCTCTGCGCTGAAACGTGCCAACAACTCTTCAGAAGGAGCTTTTGCGAGATGGACTTTTAGAGCACGCTTCTCCAGGTCGGTCACCGGAGCGTTGTCGACCTGAGTTGGCCATTGGTTGCGTGGAGTTTGCAACCAAGTCGGTCCGTGCCACCATAACTGGCTATCGGCTAGATCTTGGAGGGAAACTCCTCTACTTGCCAGGTCTGCTGGATTATGCTCAGATTGAACATGAGACCAATTCTCTGGTTTTGTGGCCTGGGCGATCTTCGTCACCCTATTGGCTACAAGTGTGGTCCACTGGCACGCTGGCTTGCTTAACCATGCAAGCACTATCGTGGAGTCCGTCCAACAGTAAAGTTCGGAGTTAATCGTAGGCATCTGCGGAATGATGGCTGCAGCCATTTCGGAAAGCAATAACGCTCCGCAAAGCTCAAGTCTTGGGAGCGAAACCGTTTTGACTGGTGCTACCCGGGTTTTCGCGGTTAGGAGTTGCACCATAATGGTGCTTCCCACTTCTACGCGGACATATATTGCCGCCCCATAAGCCTTTTGCGATGCATCGCAAAAGCCATGATGCTCGACCTTGAAATCTGGATGAAACGATAGCCAGCGTGGAATGCGTATCTGCTCTAAAAACGAATAACTTTGGAGAAAATTAAGCCATCGCTGAAAAAGCTCATTTGGAATGTTTTCGTCCCACCCAAGCTCCTGCAGCCAAATCTCCTGCATGAAAATTTTAGCTCGAACGATAAACGGCGCTAACCAGCCTGCAGGGTCGAACAATTTGGCAATTTGGGACAGGACTTGGCGTTTTGTAAAGGACGTTTCGATAGCCAACTCTGGCGGGACGAAGAAGAATTCGTCGGAGGTTGCCTTCCAGCGAATACCGAGGGTTTTGGCAGTACTTTCTGCATCGATCTCGAGAAAATCAGTATTTAAAAGATGGTTGCTTTGAATGGCCGCTAAAACTTCCTTTTGGTTGAAGGTCCATTTCCTCAATGGAAATCCGGCGGAATTCAGAGCGTCTCGGAGCTCTTGCACCATGAGCTGAGCTTCTTCCGTAGAGTCCGCTCCGGCTAGAACATCATCCACATACATGAAATTTCGAATGACATTGCTAGCTTTTGGATGGTTGAGTTCTACGTCAGCTGCTAGCTGCTGCAGTACTCGGATGGCCAGGAAAGGCGCGCAATTGACTCCAAAGGTTACTGTTTTCAGTTCGAAATCTCTGATTTCCCCTCTATTGTTACGGAAAAGTATTCGCTGGAATGGAGTGTGTTTCGGATCTACCCAGATCTGCCGATACATTTTTTCAATATCGGCACTGAACACGTATCGGAAATAGCGCCACTTCAGAATTTGAATTGTCAAGTCGGACTGTAAGACAGGGCCAGCATGAAGGATATCATTTAAACTGGTACCATTCGATGAAGGGCTGGAGGCATTGAACACTACACGGAGTTTAGTAGTTACGCTTCCCGGTTTTAAGACGGCGTGATGTGGCATATAATAGGCGTTGCAATCATGGGTAGGAATGTCGCATGTGCTTTAAGTCGAGATATTCCTGGATCACCGAATCGTATCTCGCTTTCAAGGCCTCATCTCTTTTTAGACGCTGCTCATTTCTTAAGAACTGAGCCAACGCGAAAGACCTATAATGCCCTAGCCCGGAACCGATATGTTCTGGGTAGAGAACAGGGAAAAGGCAGAGTAACGACATATTTGCCGCACTCGTTCCTCGTGGTCGTTTGAAGGAAATTCTTCTCGCACATGGAATCGGATTCTTTTACCAACTTTGTTGGTATATTCTCCACCTCCCAAAATTTTGTGAGTAGTTTGTCCAGTGAATTATCGTACGCGTGGGAGATCTGTGTCGAAAAAGAGGAAATTCTGCTTTGGGCTGAGGCTGACACTGGCCCAGTTAATACCCTGCCGAAAATGGTTTCTTGCCCCAGGAGAGAGCCACAGATGTTGGTTTTTGCTCCACTCAGAAGCACCGAAGGCAGAATGTCGGCTCCGATAAGGACATCTATTTGTGCGCTCTCATAGAATTTCGGATCCGCCAGTGGAAAATCGCGAAGATCCCGAAGGAAATTTTGCGGAATTGGGTAGGAAGGCAGATTTCCGGCTAGTTGAGGGAGGACATAGGCCGTTGTCTCCAACTGCAACGCGGGCCTAGTCGGAGATCGGATGGTGAAACTGCAGAGCTTCTTGGACTGAGCAGCTACTGTTTGGTTTAAGCCCGAGACTTGGGCTTGAACCACCTGTAATAGCAATCTAATTAGATTGAACAGTCGCTCGGTTATGAATGTCGCCTCTGATCCGGAGTCGATCAGGGCGCGTGCCTTAAAGTTAGTGCCAAGATGGGAGATATTGATTATGGCAGTGCCAAGAAGGATAGCTCTTGAGCCCGTGGCGAAATAATTTTGAACACCGGCTTGCTCATTTGGAACGAAATTGGCCTGATTAGCGGAAATTGGCCTTGCAGGATTTAAAGGGCTTGAATTGCTGGAAAAGAGGTTGTTGCGGTGCAACAACGTGTGATGCCGGCCACGGAAAGTAAAACAATTGTGCGTGCTTTTGCACTCACGAAGCTGATGTCCCTTTGCAAAGCAGTTTAAGCATAACTGCTTCCGTTTAATGTAGGCTGACCGGTCGTCAACCGACATTTGGAGAAAACGCGGACATACACGGACAGGATGGTTTTCCTTGTTGCACAAGTCGCAACTTTTCGATTTTGGAGCCACTTTCGTCTCATAGGAATTTAGTTTTCTAGAGGGCCCACTTGAGTTCATCGCTTTGGAGTGCGACTGACTTGGTACGGACGGTCTCACATCATCGATGGCCTCTAGGGTTCGATGACGTTTTGTGAGGAAGGTGTTCAGCTCTCCCCATGTCGGGATGTCGGCTTTCTTATGTAGCGACTGCTCCCATAAGGAGAGAGTTATCTTCGGGAGCTTGGATGAACACAGATATACCAGCAGGCAGTCCCAGTTCTCAGTGTTGATGCCTGACAGTTCTAAGGCAGTCAAGCAACCTTGAACAGTACTTTGCAGTACCTTCAAGGCCGCCCCAGATTCGACTGTACATTAAACAGTATTTTCAATTGACTGTTTACCAACAATCGTTTATTTTCAAAACACTCTATTAGGTTTTCCCACGCAGAGCGGAAACCCTCGTTGGTGAGAGGCGAAATCGAATCTACGGCATGCGCGTCGCCACTTGTTTTGGCATTTAAATGGAATAACTTTTCAACCGGAGTCAGTCGTGGATTATTGATATAAATGGCTGTGAAAAGATCCCGGAAAGTCGGCCAGCGAAGATAGTCGCCTGCGAAAACTTCTGTATCGCATGGAGGCAACCGACAGTCAGAGGAAATGTAGGCCTGGGGCGCAGCGTTCGCGTCTGGGATGGACTGAGACGTGCCCTGCTCGATTTTATCAACGAGCTGGGCAACACACCTTTCATAGACTGAATAGCAATAACTGTATTTAGCCCTGAGAATAGGCATGTTGCTTGCTGCCGCTTCGCCTGCTGACACAAGGCACTCTGAGCAGAGGTCGAATTCCTTTTCAACCTTGTCCCATAGGGTTCGGACTTGGTCGCGACGGACGCTAAGCATCGTGACGGTTGAAGCTGCGGATTCCGGAGTGTTGATCTGAGCCTCAAATTCGCTTAAGCGGTCAGAAACCGAAATGAATTTGGCTAGCGCTAGATCGGAAGCAGCCATATTTTTAGCTGTGCGCTGTACTGTGGCTTTGGATGGAGTAGCACAGTCGTCGGAAATCTGCGCAGGCGTTTTCACCGAAATGCTTGGGATTCTTGGACTCTTGGGCCCTTGTGGTGAAAAAATAGACCTGGGTTTGTCAGCGGTCAATTTCTTCTTATCGTCCCCGATGGGCATAATCGAAGAAATACGAAATGGAAGGGAAGCGGTTTTGGAGCCCGGTCACACTTTTGAAAAAGTAGACAGATTCCTCAGACTGCACTTAATTAATTTAAGCTTGCCGGCGTGAACGGTATAAAGCAGCGGAAAAAGACCGTATAGGATGTAATGGGTGAGAAAGTGGTGTAGAAATTGCGAAGTGGAAACGCCGTAGTTTAGACTAATTGGACATGTGACTCGGAGTGAACAGCGAATTTTATAAATGACCTGTGATTTATGGTAATTAGGTCCACCTTATTTACGGTTGGAACACTTGGAATTAGGAACACGTTGAAATAAAATGTTTATTAGAACGAAGAAAATTTTTTTTGTTTGTTTACAACTGGAAACGGAGAAAATGGAATGGTGGAATTGGAGTCTTTTCTCCGCGTTGTAAGTACTTCTAAAACAAACACAAATTAATATCCCAGCAATACAACGACTTGTATTTGGCGGTCGTATTATTTATTTATGGATAATTTTTTGAAAATTTTCAAAAAAAAAAATTAAAAAATAATTTAATAAATATTGAAAAAGTTATTTATTAAAAAAAAAAGAAAATAAAACCGCTTTTAATTTATTGCTCGGAAATTTATTTGGAAATTTACGGAAAAAATTTATGGAAAACAAAACGCCTTTTCCGCGTCGGCACTTGGAAAAAATTTTATTTGTGGTTTGGATTTGCCGACGGGAAACAATTTAAACTTTGGTATACGTTTAAAAGGAATGCAGATAATATGCGCAATGTATGTCAGTAATATATGTGGATATGTTGATGTAGTATATGTAATATATGGATGTAGTATATGTAGATGTAATATATGCAATGTATATGGATGTAGTATATGTTGATGTAATATATATAAAATATATGGATGTAGTATATGTTGATGTAATATATGTAGATGTAATATATGCAATGTATATGGATGTAGTATATGTTGATGTAATATATATGGAACTGGCCGGTCAATGTTTAATTAATATTTTATTTGGAATGGGCAGAGGGTATGTGTTGTTTGTTTCGTAGTTGTATTCTTCGATAGCAAAGCAAATTGTATGAAGTGGACTGCGGTATTAAAGCAGAAATGTGTTGCGAAAAGAATTTGGCTTGCGTTTGACACAGTGAAACGGGAACAGAATTTTTTGCCAATTTTGGCAGAGCTTTGGACTTAGAAATTTTCACTGAACTTGGCACAAATTATTTTCACTTTTTCACATTTGGAATTTTGCACTATTCGGACTGGATTAATATTTAAATATATTCGGAAATTTGGACTTAGAAATTTTCACGAATGAGGGTGAAAGGAGAACGGTGGGTAATATGGCGGCGCCCGTGAGAATGGATAAGTACTTTTCTTTAATTGCCTTTTGTCGGAGAAATCCGTAAGATTTGACAATAAATCTTACAGCAAATTGAACGAAATTGGATTTTCGAACATTTTGCTGCAGACCGGCAATTAAAAGGAATGGAAATTTCGTACTTATCTTATAATTTGTTCGCTGATGGACAAACTTGAAAATCCAGGTGATCCGGCTCGAAGGACCAAAATGTTGGGTTGTAGGGGGATGCTGTCCTGGAATTTTCCAAATATGCTGAAAAGAAACACTCGAAGAAAAAGCGAACACTAGACTTTTCTTAATTGCGCGGGCGCGACCGGGCGTATGTTTATTCAGCGTGGTTAGTTTTTACACTGCCGCTTATTCTAATTAGTTAGGCTCTCCCAAGCGCAGCGGAGACTCCTTGGAGACTCTGAGGTGAAGAGCGGGAGAGCGTAAGAGGGAGCGGAGAGCGGGTGACAGTCCAAACCCCGTAACTTGAACAATCTTCAAGCCTTACTGGCTGTTTTCGAAAAATTATCACAGGCAAATTTAAAATTACAACTAAACAAATGTGAATTCTTATCACTAAAGACGGGATTAAACCAAACCCGGATAAAATAAAAGCTATAGTAAAGTATCCGTTACCAAGAAAAACTAAAGAAATTAAAGCCTTTCTAGGATTCACAGGGTATTATATGAAATTCATACCTAACTGACATTAGGCAACTGACCTAACTTCTGACATTATATATATAAATATATATAAACAATTCAGAATACTTAGAAGCATTCCAAAGGTTAAAATTATTAATCTCTGAAGACCCGATCTAAAAATACCGAATTTCGAGAGGAAATTTACATTAACAAAAGATGCCAGCAATGTAGCTTTAGTTCTATCACAAGACGGACACCCTGTTAGCTACATCAGCAGAACATTAAATGAACATGAAGTCAATTATAGCGACATAGAAAAAGAATTATTAGCAATAGTTTGGGAAACTAAAACCTTCCGACACTATCTGTTAGGACGACATTTCGAAGTAGCTTCTGACCATCAACCCTTGTGCTGGCTACACAAACTAAAAGAACATAATTCAAAATTAACAAGATGGATAATTAGACTTTCGGAATATGACTTACACATAAAATATATAAAAGGAAAAGAAAATTACGTAGCAGACGCACTTTCTAGAGTAAAGATAGAAGAAACATTTTTTGGCGAATCTACACAACATAGTGCTGAAGAAGACAGTAGCAATTTGATCGGACTATCAGAGAAAGCTATCAATCAACATAAAAGACAAATCATCTTTACCAAAGGTCCCAATAAAACAGAATTAGAAACTTACTTCAAAAAACAAATTATACACCTTTCATATGAAGAAATGACCCCTGAAATAGCCAAACGATATCTACTCGACTACTTCTGTTCAAAAAACAGCGCTCTGTACATCGAAAGCGATGCAGATTTCGAAGTAATTCAAAAAGCATATAAGGAGACAATGAATCCAAGATATACAAAAATTTTCCGAAGCCTAATCTTACTAAAAAACATTCCCACGTACGCAAATTCTAGAATTCTAGAACTAATTCTAAGCACACATGAAAATTTCTTACACCCCGTAATAAAGAAAACTGTAAAACTTTTCAGCGAAACATACTACTTCGCAAATAGCCAACTCCTCATCCAAAATATAACTAACGAATGTCAAGTTTGTAACTTAGCAAAAACAGAACACCGAAATACAAAAATGCCAATGAAAGTCACCCCTAAACCCGAACATTGCCGCGATAAATTTTTAATAGATATCTACTCCTCTGAAGGGAATCACTATTTGAGTTGTAGTGACATTTATTCTAAATTTTCCACCCTTGAGCAGATAAAAACAAAAGATTAGATAGAATGTAAAAATGCTCTAATGCGCATATTAAATCAGTTGGGAAAACCTAAAATCCTAAAGGCAGACAGAGAGGCTCATTTACAACCACAAAACCAAACACGATATGTTTATGTCATTTATGCTGGACAACCAATTTTAGATACACAACACAACAAAGAAATTAAAATCAACGAAATAAATAAAGACCGAACAAAATACAACGTCGACACTAGGTATAGAAAGGGAACGTTGCAAAAAGGGAAATTAGAAAACCCTTTTGAATTAACAAGGAACGTCGAACAAACTGACGACGACCATTACAAAATCACCAATAGAAATAGAGAAACACTTTAATACAAGACCCAATTTAAAAAAAATAAAGAACTTCCCATTCCACAGGCCCCAGGTTCATCATAATACCCCTCCTCACGTTTATCATAGCGCACATCCCTATTTAACAGAAAAAAAAAACTTGCTCACACCATTAACATAATGCCCTACCCTAAAGATGCTTATTTTGAAGAACATGGCAGTCTATAACCAAAATTGGAAAGAAATAAACAACGAATGTATTAAGAACATTACAAAAAGATCTAAACCAATATGCAATTTCATCCCTACAACAGTTAACCAGATAATTAAATATGTAGAGCAAAACAATATCCTTACTTGGAATATAAAAAATACTATTATAGAACAAGATTGCCAAGAAATAAATAAAAATGTAACAATTGACGGCAACAAAATAATAACAATAAAACAATGTAAAATCAAAATAGGAATAACTTTAAACGAAAACCAGCTGAATCCCGAAATAAATCTGACACCACTGTACACACCCATTGAATTAATAAAAATAAAACCAACAGAACATAAAGTCTCTGTAAAACTAATATCAAATAATAATATTACAGTCTCTATTATCGTATCACTCATTAGCCTCACATTTTTGTATAGTTTGTATCTACTTAAAACTAAAAATAACAAAAACAATTATGGAAACACAAGATACAAATCCAACTGCATTACCAAGATTATATGCGTCAAGCCCAATACAAGCATAAGATTCCATTTAAGAGGAGGGAGGAGCATAATATGCTTCACATATTACGCTTACACAAGCATTGTACATACAATCGCACATGCATAAACACATGAAACCAATTCACATTTTTGCTTACACTTTAGCGCATGATTTGTTGTGCATCCATACCGTTCTTTTTGTACACATATACTAACTAGACATTCCCGTTTCTCGCGACTCACTTCGAGCCGATCAAAACTCTGTACAGTTAGTCCTAAGCTGACATTTCTTAAATAACGACGTCAAGTGTCTCGCGTCGCAAGGGTTATACAGGCGGCGCAACACAAACAAATACATGCTTACTTGATTTTGCCGAAGGAAACCGTATCACTGTATACAAATTTTAATTTTATTTTTTATTTATTATTATTTTTTTTTTTTTTTTTAATTTTGCGTTCATGTAAATTGATAAGTGAAAATGATCCCTGTGCATTAACAGCGATTGTTGTACACATATTCGGTCGTTAATCACAGAACTTACATTTATTTTTATACATTTATTTTTTTTTATGTGCAGAAGATCCTATTGTCTTGGAGACGACCGATGTCCACATTCACTTCTTGCGCAGCGAGTTCTGGTCCCAACGAAGTCTAATATTCGACTGATCTAGCTCTTTACCATTCTCTTTTCTTTTGTGCATAACAACCAACACTCAGCGGCAGCGATCGGTCTGTCGCCGCGCCAAACGGTTGTTCTCAGAACTATAATAATAATATAGTAATATTACTATAGTGATGAAATTACTATTCTTATGAATGAACCAAAAAGCATACCAATACTCTCCGAAATATGCACACCAAGAGCTCTCCGACACACACAAACGGTCACCACACACAGTAGTTTGACATGTCAGAAAAATTTTGTTTTCTTTTTTTTTTTGATTAATTTACCATTTTTAATTGATGTCATTTCAGTACCACTTCAACCTCCGAAGAGATAAGTCGTGCCACCCAGTTTAAAGCCTGGCTTCGCGTAAGCCCAAAACCCTTTTCAGCAAAATCTTGATAAACAAATATCAACCACAAAGAGAAAATAAAAAACTCAACAACAAAAACAACAATACCGCTAACCCGGGCTCAAGCACTTAACCAACAATCATGACAGACCCACCAAACATTTACAAAATTACTTAAAAAAAATACCAATCCCAATGAGGTGAACCTAAATTTATAATTATTAAAAGGAAAGACAACAACTCCTTCGAAAGAACTTCACCATTCATCATAGAGAAATCGGTGGACTTTGCCTGTGGAGGAGAAGTTGAGGGATGCAAACGAACGAGAGACGGCAACCTGCTAATAAAAACCAAAAACGAATTACAAGCCAAAAAACTCTTAAAACTAGCAAAAATTGCAGATGTGGATGTTACAGCAAGTGAACATAAAACATTAAATTTCTCTAAGGGAGTTATTTACTGTAACGACCTTAGACACATCGACGAAGACACAATTCTACAAGAACTAAAACAACAAAAAGTAACTCTAACATCAACCTTAACATCAACACCAACAACATCACCTTAGTTGAAACCGGACTAATAATTATAACCTTTGAATCGCATAAGCTCCCCGAGATAGTACGAATCGATTACGAAACAGTCCGAGTACGAGACTACATCCCACTCCCACTTCGATGCAAAAAATGACTCCGCTTCGGTCATCCAACACCCATATGCAAAAGTGTAGAAACTTGCATCAATTGCTCAGAAGCAAAACACACAAACGACGGAGAAAAATGCACAAACGAAAAGAACTGCTTAAATTGCCGAAATAACCCAGAGCTTGACCATCAACACAGCCCAATTGACCGCAAATGCCCAACGTTCATAAAAAACCAGGAATTAACAGCCATTAAGACTACACAAAAAGTTGACCATAAAAATACCCAACACATATATTTCGAACGTCACGGTTTCCAAACGAAAAACACCTACGCCAAAACACTTACAAACGGCACAACCCAGAGGACAACAAACACTCTGTCACCTAATATTCACAAATACAACCCAAGCACTACACCAAAATCCGCACCACACACCCACATCAGCAGCACAAAACACTTCATCTAAGACACCAACAACTGGACCAGAAAAACAACCTTACTATCCAACCAACCACACCAACACCATCACCACCACAGCTACGACGAACTAGAAGACATGGATACCGACTACACACCTACCAGAACACCATCTACGCCATACTCATCACAACTCACAGAAGACCTAAAAATAAAAATCTTCCCGAAAGATAAGTCCAATAACCTATCCATAAACCTTAAAGCATCGAAATTAAAGACCAAAGCTCCAAAAAAAAGAAGCGCACTAACAACAGCGACAGCGAATCAATATAGAACCTTAAACTCTACACAAAACCTAAATCGTTAACCTTTAAGTTAAGTTATAAGCTTTAATTTTCTCACAACTGTCACTAACTATAATCCAATGGAATTTAAAAGGATATGTAAACAACTACAGCCAACTCCTAATTCTAATCAAAACATATTCCCCTCACATAATTTCCCTCCAAGAAACACATATACAATACAATAATAACATTCCAACCCCAATAAACTACAAACTATTAACAAATACTGCCACCAACAGATTTGGGGGCGTAGCACTACTAGTCCATAAGTCAATACAGTACACTATCCTTAACACAATAATCGATATAGAAGCAATACCCATAAATATAGAATCTAAACTTAAATTAAACATATTTTCCACATACATTTCTCCGACCAAAATCATTACTAACCAGACACTCCATAACACATTTAATATACAACAAACACCCTCACTAATTACGGGAGATTTTAATGGATGGCACACATCCTGGGGCTCCCCAACAACAAATGCACGAGGAAAAATAATTCAACGATGCATTGACCACAAACACCTTATTCTGTTAAACGACAAATCTCCCACACACTTTTCAACACACAATACATACACACACATTGACCTTACACTCTGTTCTCCAATCCTTGCCCCCCACGCCAAGTGGAAAATACTAAACGATCTTCATAAAAGCGACCATTTCCCTATTATCACAACACTATTCCCAACAACCAATCCACAAAAATTCAACAGACCCTTTTTTAAACTCAAAGAAGCCAACTGGGAACAATTCAACGCACTTACCCACCAAACCAACAAGAAATACCCACCTCCTACAACGTGAACAAAGAAGCCGCTCTAATCCATAGAATTATTCTTTATAGCGCAAACCTCTTCATCCCACAAAACCTCACCTAACACACATCCATACAGGGTTCCATGGTGGAATAAACACCTCGACCAACTACGAAAACAAAAACAACTTGCCTGAAAAAAATTAAACCGCACAATTACTGTAGACAACATTTCAGATTATAGACGCAAAAACGCAAAATTTAGATTCGAACTGAAAAAGGAGAAAAATGAAACTTCCAGCTCTTTCACCTCAACCAACCCAGTACTCCCTCACCCAAAATATGGGCCAATATAAGACGCTTCTGCGGACTTAACCCAGTAAAACAAATACATGCCATCACAAACCCATAAAACAATGAGACTACATTGGCTAGCAACGAAATTGCTAGTATATTCGCACAACACTTTTCTGACCTCTCCGGCGACTGGAACTTTTCAGAAGAGTTCCGGAACAATAAATATAGAAATAACCTACATCACTATACCCCCTCTCCAATAGCCCAAACCATAGAAGAAAACATAACTTATCTCGAACTTAGTTCAGCCCTACGAACATTAAAAGGATGTGCTCCAGGACTTAATAGAATCTCTTATCGAAATGATCAAAAATAGCTCCCACACAACAAAAAACAAAATAACAAAACTATTTAATTAAATATTCAATAACCACATACCACAAGCCTACAAAACAAGCCTAATCATCCCAATCCTTAAGCCAAACACCGACAAAACGAAAACTTCCTCATACCGACCCAGCTCTCTCAACTGCTGTATAGAAAAAACGCTTGATAAAATAATAGCGAAAAGACTCTGGTGGCTAGTGATAATCTGGTGGCCAAAATAATAAAGTACATTAAAAACTTCATGAGTAACAGAAAAATAACTATCCGCGTCGGTCCGCATACATCAAACCATTACCCCTATTCAACGGAATTCCCCAAGGTTAACCCATATCCGTGATACTATTCCTCATAGCATTCAATAAATTATCCAACATCATATCCCTACATAAAGAAATTAAATTTAATGCATACGCCGACGATTTCTTCTTTATAATAAATTTCAACAAAAACACAAATACAAACTTCAGCTTAGGCAACCTATTTAATGATATAGAACATTGGTGCTCCTACTCAGGGGCATCGCTATCCCTATCCAAATGCCAACACCTCCACATGTGCAGAAAACACCACTGTATATGCAAGATAAGCTGCAACAACATCCATATTCCTACCGTTACTTCCTTAAAAATTGAATGAATGTCCTTAAACAACAAATACAAATGGAACACACACATAAACTTACTGCTACCCGTTTAAAAGGAATGCAGATAATATGCGCAATGTATGTCAGTAATATATGTGGATATGTTGATGTAGTATATGTAATATATGGATGTAGTATATGTAGATGTAATATATGCAATGTATATGGATGTAGTATATGTAGATGTAATATATGCAATGTATATGGATGTAGTATATGTTGATGTAATATATATGGTACTGGCCGGTCAATGTTTAATTAATATTTTATTTGGAATGGGCAGAGGGTATGTGTTGTTTGTTTCGTAGTTGTATTCTTCGATAGCAAAGCAAATTGTATGAAGTGGACTGCGGTATTAAAGCAGAAATGTGTTGCGAAAAGAATTTGGCTTGCGTTTGACACAGTGAAACGGGAACAGAATTTTTTGCCAATTTTGGCAGAGCTTTGGACTTAGAAATTTTCACTGAACTTGGCACAAATTATTTTCACTTTTTCACATTTGGAATTTTGCACTATTCGGACTGGATTAATATTTAAATATATTCGGAAATTTGGACTTAGAAATTTTCACGAATGAGGGTGAAAGGAGAACGGTGGGTAATATGGCGGCGCCCGTGAGAATGGATAAGTACTTTTCTTTAATTGCCTTTTGTCGGAGAAATCCGTTAGATTTGACAATAAATCTTACAGCAAATTGAACGAAATTGGATTTTCGAACATTTTGCTGCAGACCGGCAATTAAAAGGAATGGAAATTTCGTACTTATCTTATAATTTGTTCGCTGATGGACAAACTTGAAAATCCAGGTGATCCGGCTCGAAGGACCAAAATGTTGGGTTGTAGGGGGATGCTGTCCTGGAATTTTCCAAATATGCTGAAAAGAAACACTCGAAGAAAAAGCGAACACTAGACTTTTCTTAATTGCGCGGGCGCGACCGGGCGTATGTTTATTCAGCGTGGTTAGTTTTTACACTGCCGCTTATTCTAATTAGTTAGGCTCTCCCAAGCGCAGCGGAGACTCCTTGGAGACTCTGAGGTGAAGAGCGGGAGAGCGTAAGAGGGAGCGGAGAGCGGGTGACAGTCCAAACCCCGTAACTGGAACAATCTTCAAGCCTTACTGGCTGTTTTCGAAAAATTATCACAGGCAAATTTAAAATTACAACTAAACAAATGTGAATTCTTATCACTAAAGACGGGATTAAACCAAACCCGGATAAAATAAAAGCTATAGTAAAGTATCCGTTACCAAGAAAAACTAAAGAAATTAAAGCCTTTCTAGGATTCACAGGGTATTATATGAAATTCATACCTAACTGACATTAGGCAACTGACCTAACTTCTGACATTATATATATAAATATATATAAACAATTCAGAATACTTAGAAGCATTCCAAAGGTTAAAATTATTAATCTCTGAAGACCCGATCTAAAAATACCGAATTTCGAGAGGAAATTTACATTAACAAAAGATGCCAGCAATGTAGCTTTAGTTCTATCACAAGACGGACACCCTGTTAGCTACATCAGCAGAACATTAAATGAACATGAAGTCAATTATAGCGACATAGAAAAAGAATTATTAGCAATAGTTTGGGAAACTAAAACCTTCCGACACTATCTGTTAGGACGACATTTCGAAGTAGCTTCTGACCATCAACCCTTGTGCTGGCTACACAAACTAAAAGAACATAATTCAAAATTAACAAGATGGATAATTAGACTTTCGGAATATGACTTACACATAAAATATATAAAAGGAAAAGAAAATTACGTAGCAGACGCACTTTCTAGAGTAAAGATAGAAGAAACATTTTTTGGCGAATCTACACAACATAGTGCTGAAGAAGACAGTAGCAATTTGATCGGACTATCAGAGAAAGCTATCAATCAACATAAAAGACAAATCATCTTTACCAAAGGTCCCAATAAAACAGAATTAGAAACTTACTTCAAAAAACAAATTATACACCTTTCATATGAAGAAATGACCCCTGAAATAGCCAAACGATATCTACTCGACTACTTCTGTTCAAAAAACAGCGCTCTGTACATCGAAAGCGATGCAGATTTCGAAGTAATTCAAAAAGCATATAAGGAGACAATGAATCCAAGATATACAAAAATTTTCCGAAGCCTAATCTTACTAAAAAACATTCCCACGTACGCAAATTCTAGAATTCTAGAACTAATTCTAAGCACACATGAAAATTTCTTACACCCCGTAATAAAGAAAACTGTAAAACTTTTCAGCGAAACATACTACTTCGCAAATAGCCAACTCCTCATCCAAAATATAACTAACGAATGTCAAGTTTGTAACTTAGCAAAAACAGAACACCGAAATACAAAAATGCCAATGAAAGTCACCCCTAAACCCGAACATTGCCGCGATAAATTTTTAATAGATATCTACTCCTCTGAAGGGAATCACTATTTGAGTTGTAGTGACATTTATTCTAAATTTTCCACCCTTGAGCAGATAAAAACAAAAGATTAGATAGAATGTAAAAATGCTCTAATGCGCATATTAAATCAGTTGGGAAAACCTAAAATCCTAAAGGCAGACAGAGAGGCTCATTTACAACCACAAAACCAAACACGATATGTTTATGTCATTTATGCTGGACAACCAATTTTAGATACACAACACAACAAAGAAATTAAAATCAACGAAATAAATAAAGACCGAACAAAATACAACGTCGACACTAGGTATAGAAAGGGAACGTTGCAAAAAGGGAAATTAGAAAACCCTTTTGAATTAACAAGGAACGTCGAACAAACTGACGACGACCATTACAAAATCACCAATAGAAATAGAGAAACACTTTAATACAAGACCCAATTTAAAAAAAATAAAGAACTTCCCATTCCACAGGCCCCAGGTTCATCATAATACCCCTCCTCACGTTTATCATAGCGCACATCCCTATTTAACAGAAAAAAAAAACTTGCTCACACCATTAACATAATGCCCTACCCTAAAGATGCTTATTTTGAAGAACATGGCAGTCTATAACCAAAATTGGAAAGAAATAAACAACGAATGTATTAAGAACATTACAAAAAGATCTAAACCAATATGCAATTTCATCCCTACAACAGTTAACCAGATAATTAAATATGTAGAGCAAAACAATATCCTTACTTGGAATATAAAAAATACTATTATAGAACAAGATTGCCAAGAAATAAATAAAAATGTAACAATTGACGGCAACAAAATAATAACAATAAAACAATGTAAAATCAAAATAGGAATAACTTTAAACGAAAACCAGCTGAATCCCGAAATAAATCTGACACCACTGTACACACCCATTGAATTAATAAAAATAAAACCAACAGAACATAAAGTCTCTGTAAAACTAATATCAAATAATAATATTACAGTCTCTATTATCGTATCACTCATTAGCCTCACATTTTTGTATAGTTTGTATCTACTTAAAACTAAAAATAACAAAAACAATTATGGAAACACAAGATACAAATCCAACTGCATTACCAAGATTATATGCGTCAAGCCCAATACAAGCATAAGATTCCATTTAAGAGGAGGGAGGAGCATAATATGCTTCACATATTACGCTTACACAAGCATTGTACATACAATCGCACATGCATAAACACATGAAACCAATTCACATTTTTGCTTACACTTTAGCGCATGATTTGTTGTGCATCCATACCGTTCTTTTTGTACACATATACTAACTAGACATTCCCGTTTCTCGCGACTCACTTCGAGCCGATCAAAACTCTGTACAGTTAGTCCTAAGCTGACATTTCTTAAATAACGACGTCAAGTGTCTCGCGTCGCAAGGGTTATACAGGCGGCGCAACACAAACAAATACATGCTTACTTGATTTTGCCGAAGGAAACCGTATCACTGTATACAAATTTTAATTTTATTTTTTATTTATTATTATTTTTTTTTTTTTTTTTAATTTTGCGTTCATGTAAATTGATAAGTGAAAATGATCCCTGTGCATTAACAGCGATTGTTGTACACATATTCGGTCGTTAATCACAGAACTTACATTTATTTTTATACATTTATTTTTTTTTATGTGCAGAAGATCCTATTGTCTTGGAGACGACCGATGTCCACATTCACTTCTTGCGCAGCGAGTTCTGGTCCCAACGAAGTCTAATATTCGACTGATCTAGCTCTTTACCATTCTCTTTTCTTTTGTGCATAACAACCAACACTCAGCGGCAGCGATCGGTCTGTCGCCGCGCCAAACGGTTGTTCTCAGAACTATAATAATAATATAGTAATATTACTATAGTGATGAAATTACTATTCTTATGAATGAACCAAAAAGCATACCAATACTCTCCGAAATATGCACACCAAGAGCTCTCCGACACACACAAACGGTCACCACACACAGTAGTTTGACATGTCAGAAAAATTTTGTTTTCTTTTTTTTTTTGATTAATTTACCATTTTTAATTGATGTCATTTCAGTACCACTTCAACCTCCGAAGAGATAAGTCGTGCCACCCAGTTTAAAGCCTGGCTTCGCGTAAGCCCAAAACCCTTTTCAGCAAAATCTTGATAAACAAATATCAACCACAAAGAGAAAATAAAAAACTCAACAACAAAAACAACAATACCGCTAACCCGGGCTCAAGCACTTAACCAACAATCATGACAGACCCACCAAACATTTACAAAATTACTTAAAAAAAATACCAATCCCAATGAGGTGAACCTAAATTTATAATTATTAAAAGGAAAGACAACAACTCCTTCGAAAGAACTTCACCATTCATCATAGAGAAATCGGTGGACTTTGCCTGTGGAGGAGAAGTTGAGGGATGCAAACGAACGAGAGACGGCAACCTGCTAATAAAAACCAAAAACGAATTACAAGCCAAAAAACTCTTAAAACTAGCAAAAATTGCAGATGTGGATGTTACAGCAAGTGAACATAAAACATTAAATTTCTCTAAGGGAGTTATTTACTGTAACGACCTTAGACACATCGACGAAGACACAATTCTACAAGAACTAAAACAACAAAAAGTAACTCTAACATCAACCTTAACATCAACACCAACAACATCACCTTAGTTGAAACCGGACTAATAATTATAACCTTTGAATCGCATAAGCTCCCCGAGATAGTACGAATCGATTACGAAACAGTCCGAGTACGAGACTACATCCCACTCCCACTTCGATGCAAAAAATGACTCCGCTTCGGTCATCCAACACCCATATGCAAAAGTGTAGAAACTTGCATCAATTGCTCAGAAGCAAAACACACAAACGACGGAGAAAAATGCACAAACGAAAAGAACTGCTTAAATTGCCGAAATAACCCAGAGCTTAACCATCAACACAGCCCAATTGACCGCAAATGCCCAACGTTCATAAAAAACCAGGAATTAACAGCCATTAAGACTACACAAAAAGTTGACCATAAAAATACCCAACACATATATTTCGAACGTCACGGTTTCCAAACGAAAAACACCTACGCCAAAACACTTACAAACGGCACAACCCAGAGGACAACAAACACTCTGTCACCTAATATTCACAAATACAACCCAAGCACTACACCAAAATCCGCATCACACACCCACATCAGCAGCACAAAACACTTCATCTAAGACACCAACAACTGGACCAGAAAAACAACCTTACTATCCAACCAACCACACCAACACCATCACCACCACAGCTACGACGAACTAGAAGACATGGATACCGACTACACACCTACCAGAACACCATCTACGCCATACTCATCACAACTCACAGAAGACCTAAAAATAAAAATCTTCCCGAAAGATAAGTCCAATAACCTATCCATAAACCTTAAAGCATCGAAATTAAAGACCAAAGCTCCAAAAAAAAGAAGCGCACTAACAACAGCGACAGCGAATCAATATAGAACCTTAAACTCTACACAAAACCTAAATCGTTAACCTTTAAGTTAAGTTATAAGCTTTAATTTTCTCACAACTGTCACTAACTATAATCCAATGGAATTTAAAAGGATATGTAAACAACTACAGCCAACTCCTAATTCTAATCAAAACATATTCCCCTCACATAATTTCCCTCCAAGAAACACATATACAATACAATAATAACATTCCAACCCCAATAAACTACAAACTATTAACAAATACTGCCACCAACAGATTTGGGGGCGTAGCACTACTAGTCCATAAGTCAATACAGTACACTATCCTTAACACAATAATCGATATAGAAGCAATACCCATAAATATAGAATCTAAACTTAAATTAAACATATTTTCCACATACATTTCTCCGACCAAAATCATTACTAACCAGACACTCCATAACACATTTAATATACAACAAACACCCTCACTAATTACGGGAGATTTTAATGGATGGCACACATCCTGGGGCTCCCCAACAACAAATGCACGAGGAAAAATAATTCAACGATGCATTGACCACAAACACCTTATTCTGTTAAACGACAAATCTCCCACACACTTTTCAACACACAATACATACACACACATTGACCTTACACTCTGTTCTCCAATCCTTGCCCCCCACGCCAAGTGGAAAATACTAAACGATCTTCATAAAAGCGACCATTTCCCTATTATCACAACACTATTCCCAACAACCAATCCACAAAAATTCAACAGACCCTTTTTTAAACTCAAAGAAGCCAACTGGGAACAATTCAACGCACTTACCCACCAAACCAACAAGAAATACCCACCTCCTACAACGTGAACAAAGAAGCCGCTCTAATCCATAGAATTATTCTTTATAGCGCAAACCTCTTCATCCCACAAACCTCACCTAACACACATCCATACAGGGTTCCATGGTGGAATAAACACCTCGACCAACTACGAAAACAAAAACAACTTGCCTGAAAAAAATTAAACCGCACAATTACTGTAGACAACATTTCAGATTATAGACGCAAAAACGCAAAATTTAGATTCGAACTGAAAAAGGAGAAAAATGAAACTTCCAGCTCTTTCACCTCAACCAACCCAGTACTCCCTCACCCAAAATATGGGCCAATATAAGACGCTTCTGCGGACTTAACCCAGTAAAACAAATACATGCCATCACAAACCCATAAAACAATGAGACTACATTGGCTAGCAACGAAATTGCTAGTATATTCGCACAACACTTTTCTGACCTCTCCGGCGACTGGAACTTTTCAGAAGAGTTCCGGAACAATAAATATAGAAATAACCTACATCACTATACCCCCTCTCCAATAGCCCAAACCATAGAAGAAAACATAACTTATCTCGAACTTAGTTCAGCCCTACGAACATTAAAAGGATGTGCTCCAGGACTTAATAGAATCTCTTATCGAAATGATCAAAAATAGCTCCCACACAACAAAAAACAAAATAACAAAACTATTTAATTAAATATTCAATAACCACATACCACAAGCCTACAAAACAAGCCTAATCATCCCAATCCTTAAGCCAAACACCGACAAAACGAAAACTTCCTCATACCGACCCAGCTCTCTCAACTGCTGTATAGAAAAAACGCTTGATAAAATAATAGCGAAAAGACTCTGGTGGCTAGTGATAATCTGGTGGCCAAAATAATAAAGTACATTAAAAACTTCATGAGTAACAGAAAAATAACTATCCGCGTCGGTCCGCATACATCAAACCATTACCCCTATTCAACGGAATTCCCCAAGGTTAACCCATATCCGTGATACTATTCCTCATAGCATTCAATAAATTATCCAACATCATATCCCTACATAAAGAAATTAAATTTAATGCATACGCCGACGATTTCTTCTTTATAATAAATTTCAACAAAAACACAAATACAAACTTCAGCTTAGGCAACCTATTTAATGATATAGAACATTGGTGCTCCTACTCAGGGGCATCGCTATCCCTATCCAAATGCCAACACCTCCACATGTGCAGAAAACACCACTGTATATGCAAGATAAGCTGCAACAACATCCATATTCCTACCGTTACTTCCTTAAAAATTGAATGAATGTCCTTAAACAACAAATACAAATGGAACACACTCATAAACTTACTTCTACCCAAACTACACAATAAGCTTAATATAATAAAATGCCTATCTAGTCTTAAATTTAATTGCAACACGCATACACTACTTAATGTCGCAAAAGCAACAATTATAGCCAAACTAGAGTATGGTTTGTTTCTGTACGGCCATGCTCCCAAAAGTATTTTAAACAAAATAAAAACACCATTTAACTCCGCAATCCGTCTAGCTCTCGGAGCCTATTGCTCTACACCAATAAATAATATACTTTACGAATCAAATACTCCCTCTTTAGAAATGAAACGAGACCTTCTCCAAAAACACACCAATACATAAGTTCGTTAAGCATAAAAAAACTAAAAAGAATAAAACACCAATAATAGACCGAACAATCAAGCTTAGACTAGAACTTAACTTACCCTACAAACCAATAAAACTCCATAAATACAGGCCATCATGGACCCTCCCCAATCTAATAGACACATCACTTAGAGTCCATAAGAAAGAACAAACATCCCCAGATTAATACAGAAAATTATACGAACACACAAAAAAAACCTTTAAACTCATAATTTCATATTCACTGACGGTTGAAAAATTAATTACACAATAACATTCGCCATTACAACGGAGACAGATGTCTTGAAATACGGCATATTGCCTCCATATTCATCCGTCCTCACCTCCGAAACAATCGCCATCCTAGAAGCAATAGTACTTATCAAAAACCGAAGAGGCAAATTTATTATCTGTTCCGACTCCCTATCAGCAATAGATTCAATCCAAAACACTAATAATAACAACGTTTACCCCAGCAGAATACGGTCGCTAATAACGCAACATGCACCTAAAATTAAAATAATGTGGATTCCTGGCCATTCAGGAATAAAAGGAAATGAACTAGCCGATCAAGCTGCAAAATCAGCAAGCAATATGCCACTTATCCTCACCCCACTTATCCTCACTGATATAAAAAAACAGCTTAAAGCCGACCCTGCGACTAAAAATAAAGTAAATATAATAAACTCCAGTCCATGGTACCAATCTATTAATAGGAATACCTCACACACATGCGATTACCTCAAATAATCTCACCCAAATTGGACCAGACTCGACCAAACAAAAATAATACGACTTCGACTAGGACACACAAACATAACCCACCAACACTACCTAAATCCCAATTCAATACCAACTTGGCCGGTATGCTAAGGTGATATTTCAATAAGCCACATATTAAACTCATGCCCATCCCACCTACAAACCAAACAAGACATATTCAACAACACCAACCCTCTAGACCTTCTTAGCAAACCCAATCCAGATAAAATACAAAACTCATACTTTTCCTCAAAAAAACCAATTTATACCACAAAATCTGAAAACAAAACAGGCAATTGTACATAACAAGCCATCAAATAGTTAGCAAATTAGATATTAACTAAATTAAGATATAATAACATTGTAAATAAATATAGCTGTAAGCCCCGTAGCTTAAGCTTACTATATAAGTTAGTCTAGTTTTGTAACCTATTCTATCTATCATAAAAAATAAATAAATAAATTGGTGTCATTTTATGAGTTAGGGTGTATGGATAATCCCGGTGCCTTATCAGCGATTGATGTACACATATACGGTCATCACACACAGCAACTTGTTCGTATAATTGTTGTAAATTGTCCGCAAAGGCGATCCCGGTGCCTTATCAGCGATTGATGTACACATATACGGTCGCCTGTGAAGCAATTTGTACTTGATTTTGTTTTATTTGCACTTATGTTTCAATAACGCTTTATTTAATTTTTTATTTCACCACTCACTAATAAATAAAATAATCCCCAAAACCACTACCGTCACACGTTCATCACCTCTTCAGAATTTGAACGATAAGCGTAGTGGGCATTGTTAATGCCTTGTCCGTAGTCCGGCTGCGCCAGTTACAATCCTGTGACCGAAGGAGGAAAGCTTCTAAAAAACAACTGAGCACTGAGGTTAGGGTATGAAATGAGAATGCTCTTTATTACAAAAATTGTATGTTACCCTCAAAATGTCTTCGTCCGAGTTCGTATTGGCGATCTTCGTTTAATTTGCACGGCTCTCGGTTTTTCGTTTGCTGGATCTTTGTTGTTTCCCTGTGGTCGGAGAGAGGGGTCATGTAAACTCCATCGCAATAATTGATAAGATGATGACAGAATGTCTTAACCTAGTAAAAAGCAAAATGTAATTAAGAAATGCTCATATTTTTAATTTGAGACTGTCCTTGTGGACCACCCTCGCTTTAATAAGAACCGTCGTACCTCAATCGGCTTCGATCGTTTCTTCCGAGCATAATGGTGTTAGCTTCGTACCTAACCGTTTGGTTAAAAAACCAAACTTTGTCGCTCACTTGATACTCTCGGTGAGCTTTTGTCTTGTTGGCTTGTTCACGTGTTTTGTCTTGGGTTTCCCGTATTCTTTCTCTGATTTCCGATTCTAGCTCGATTGGTGTTGAATGTATGATATCTACTGGTTCCTTCTTTGTAATTGAGTGGATGGTTCTATTATAAGCGGTTGCTGCTAAAAGGATTAGATTGATTGTGTCATCGATTAATTTATCTACTTTTAAGCAACGGGAAATCTCTACGAGTGTGCTATGAAACCTTTCCACTTGACCGTTAGATGTGCTATGTAAAGGAGAGGCATTTGCTATTGTTATGTTAAAATTATTAAGTATCATTGTGCGAATTGTTTTTGAACTTAGGTATTTCTCGTTATCACAGTAAATGGTCTTTGTGAGAGGGAAGAAATTTATAATCTGCAAGAGTGGGCCTTTGATATCTGTGATTGATCGCGAACTTATAGGTTGAACTATGGCGAACTTGGAAAACTTGTCAATGCACGTTAGAAAGTGTTGCTTGTCTGTGTAGAATATATCTACGTGCACAAGTTCTCCAGCGTAGGATGGTATTGGAGTTCTTCCTAGTGTTTGCTTGACAGGGTGACGTTTATGCTTTGAACAAGTTTTACAATTTAAGGCCACTTCAGCTGCTAAGCGGCTCATTTTCGGGAAGAAGTAGTCGCGCAATATCTGCTTGACGTTTTCTTGGGCTGCGCGATGTGCTCTGTTATGTTCTGTGGTTATTATTTCGGTTTGTTCTGTCCTGTCAGTAATGTCCGTTACCAAATGTTTACAATACTTGAATGTCGTAGAGGGGAATGTTTCTATTAGTTTGTTGTGGGATAGAAGTCATTTGACCTCTGCGTTGACAAAATCAGCAACTCCCATTGGATACGGGTATAATTTAGAATATACCGGGTCTCCGTCCGTGCGTGTTCTAGCAACGGTGTTTATTTTGAAAGCTAGGGATTCGAAAGGATGCGGTAATGCTTTTGATCTTTGTTTGATCATTTTGTTAAAATTTTCTTTGACCGCCAGTGGAATGTTGCTGTCGTCAATTTAGATGAAGTTCACGTTTTGACACTTCATAAATTGTAGCGGCTCTGAGCCGAATTTGTGTGCAATTAAATTTCTCGTAAGATTGATGGTTGCATCAACTTTTTTTTTAATAAATCGAGGTCTATAATGCCGTCTAAACTTTTTAAACTGTTAAGGACGAAGAAGTATGTCTTCGTGCCAAATAGATAATGTCGTCATGTCGTTTTCCAAATTTTCCCTTTCATTTAAATTGAATTCTCATTAGTACTTAAAATTTTTATATAGTACGTAAGCTAATCTAAGCTAATCATTTTTTTTTTTTGTGTATGAAGAGTTCATTTTCTGAGAGTGCTCCTTTGTATTTTCGAGTAAGAATTCATGAAAGTTTGTTCGCAGACGTGTAATCCGAAATTATTCCTTCTCCAAGCATTGGTAGAAAATGCCACACTTTCGTTTCAGCTCATCTGCGCCGGGAGATCGATCTTTCGCCGAGGAGTGAAAAGTTGAGTGAGTTTCTTTTATAAAACTTTATTTTTATTATTGTAAATATTCAGCAAAGTACACCGATAAAATTTTGCTGGAGGGCATCATTTTGATGGCGTGTCCAGTATTATTTATTTTTATACACACTGCTAATAAATAATTGATCCTAATGGAGTGGCGAAAGCAGCCAATTGAAATATAAAAAAAGGAAAAAAAAATCTAGTCGAATTTACTCGCGGCCCACTCTCAAACAAAAAAAAATTTTCTCTTCTCTTTAATAATTCTGTATAACAATAAAACAAAAAAAAATAATTCATGGAACAAGATTATAAAGAAAACTCACACAAAAAAATTTTAGAAGACTTAGATAAATGCTTTGATCATTCTCTTAAATATAATTAGTAGCTAGTAACTTCAACTCTTTAATTATAACGTTCTTGAATAACGGCATACACCTTTCTTTTCTGATTTCGCAACCAAGAAAAAGCCTTGCTCTAGATTCTCTCAGCTTACTTTAGTTTTTATTTGCATAATTACTTGCTTCCTTTATTATGTACTTATTTTTATCTATAAACATTGTTATTAATTTTTAAGCAACATTGAATATTGAAAATATGAATTTCTTAAAACCTAAATACTGACTCGGCTGATGTTTCTCCGGACGTAGGGTGCTTAAGGGACCACTAGAGCCATGCTCTTAAGGAAAGTGGTCTTAGGTAGGGTAGGGCAATACGCGAACACTATTCAACCTGTGTTTCGCAGGCGACAAAATTCTCAAACTTCTTCTCCTGTTCTAGAACTGTCCTCTTCCAAAGATATTAATTTGCTTCCTCCGATTTTGTATACTAGCTTCTTTATTTTGTTGTTGTTGTAAGCACACTCAATTTCTTGATCTTATTCATTATTGTATGTAACGAAGAGGTATCTGTACAAGCAAGACCACCACACCCAACGCCATGAGCTAGAGCCGGTCTCTAAAGCGTGCACCCGCAAGTATAGCTACTTTAGTCTTCCATCACTTCAATTCGTTACACGTTACAGGCTTTCAAAAAGGGAAGTGGTTTTATATAATTTGTTGATGCTCCCGTATCTATAAGCAGCTTTATGTTCTGCCCTTCTACTGTAGGGTAGCTGGGAGTTTCCCCTAAAAAATTGCACTGTTCGCCGTCGGACGTCATCTTCATCGGTTGCTAAGACCTCTGATTATGCTAACAAATCGTATTCTGACGAATCTTTCTGTCCCTGTGATTCCTGGGACGTGTGATGTAGCACTTGTCTCCTACGCATGGATTGGTCATTATTTCTCCTATAGTGGGTCTGTTTTCTATAGCGTGTTGAGCTATCAACCTCCACAGGCTCAACCATTATTATTTGGGGGGGCGTGGCGTTGTTTGAAACTACCAGCCTTTTGACCCTGTGATTGATTATTTGGTCCGTTGTTGGACTTCTCGAGAGCCTGGCCCTTATTAAAATGTGGGTTTTTACCCTGATAGTTGGAGCCGTCTGAATTTTGTTGACTCTGTGCGTTGTTACGCCACCCTTGGGTCTTTTGAGACAAGGATTTCTGGTATGTTTCCTCGTTATGCTTAGCATAGACGGCTTTGAATACAGAGTTCTTATTGCTCGTTTCTGCTTCTTGTGCCAATGCTAAGGCTGTTGGCAGATCCTTTGGACGTGCCGAAAAACTGCCTGTTTTATGGATCTTTTCAGGCCATCAATGAAGGCATGTAGAGCATCATTCCTATGTTGTTCATTAAGGATCATTGCTCCTGCCACCTCGTGTGACATTATTGTCTTGTTGGTTAGAAGTGCTAGCTTCTTTTCTATCTCGTCATAATACTTTAGCAGGGGCATATCGCCCCGTTGTATAACACGCAGTGGGGTTTTATCTGCGTATGTGAAGTATCTAATCGCGTCGATATTCAACACCGTACTAAATGAGGATAGTGCTGAATTGGCAGTTCCTCTAACTTTGTTGCGTATTATTGCAACAGCCTGATAGTGTTTCGAAGTCCCATTATATGGTCTACAACCGTTGCTGCTTGCCGCCAAGAAACAAATTTTCCTGTTTGATATCGAATTCTGGGATGGACTTTACGATATCTAAGGGTTCGTCACACGTAATCCCTGGTATTACTTAAGCTGCCTCGTATACTACTACTTTTGGAGTTTCTGATTTTATAGATAGAGTATCTATTTGTCGTTTCATATTCTGTGTCGTGTCAGCTAATTTCTGTTCGAAAACCGTCGATTGGTGTTTAAGCGCGGCTGTGACCGTTTTTTCTACCATATTCAGATAGAGCGTTTCGAACTGTGTACCCTGCGCAGCTTGTGCTGCGAGGTTTCCTGTTGTGCACTGTTCTGCATTCATTATCGTAACTTGTTCGTTTTTAATTTTTCCCTGTAACTAGGTATTGTGTCCTCTTCACTACTAGAATTACTCCGATTTAAGTTTTATTTAATTTGTTTTTGAAAGAAAAGGCAATGAACATCTCACTTACATTTTTCGTTATTATTATAGTGCCTTTGTGTGCTGGTCCGCTCATGTGTTCTTCTTTTGTTGGTTTTGTATTTTTCGTTTTATATATTTCGTTTATTTTGGTTTTGACTTACTCAGTGCAGTTGCACTGGAGTCTTATTTTTTGTTTTTCTTGTTGCTGTACGTTTTCGTACAGTTTACACATAAACCGGCCGTGTTTTTTTTCACTCGCTTAGTGTAGTTGCACTATGGTTTTTTATTTTTTGTTTTTCGTTGTTGTAATTTTGTTTTATATGTTTATATAAAACGATTTCGCTGTTATTTTGTTTGGTGTTCTTTTATAAAATATTTTACGTCGCGAGTTCTTTTGATCCGGTTTCAGATCACTTTTACTATGTTCGGGCGCTAATAAAACAATTATTAAGTTATTGCAAATAATAATTATTTTTCTTTATCCCTTTTTTGTAACCCTTGTTAAGTAACTGTACTGGCAATTTGCCTTTGACCGCTGCCAAATAATATAGTTAATTTTCATTAATCTTTTGTTTAATTTTTGACAGCCAAGCAGATCAAATACCAGTTCAGGCACTGAATCAGCTGTTTAATACTGACGTATCTATGTGAACCATTTGATCAAACCAACTTAGGCAAGCACCAATTTGAACCATGGTAAATTACCCCAACTTCAAAATATTTGGCCAACCCGACAGCAACAACAACAAATCCTAAAAAAGGAAAGGCTATCCATAACTATGAAGAACACTCTAATTTTTCCAACGTTAGATCCTTTTTAGGGTTAGCAAGCTATTACCGCTGCTTTATAAAGGACTTTGCTTCAATAGCTCGACCTTTGAATGACATCCTCAAAGAGATAACGAAAACGTTTCCGCCACTCGTTCTAAAAAGATACCCATTATTTTAGACGATAAGCTACGCTTTGCTTTTGAAAAACTTAAGAATATCTTATTGTCCAAAAATGTAATGCTACCCTACCCAGACTACACAAAGCCATTCGATTTAACTACGAACGCTTCAGCCCTTGAAGGCGGCCCGCTTTTATAACAAAACGGAAAGCCTATTACGATGATATCTAGATCCTTACAAGGTAGAGAGCTTGGTTTAAAGGACTATCTGTATTTATAGATGAGCACAAATCAAAAATTTTGTATAAGTCAGGAAAGGAGAATCATGTCGCAGATGTATTATCCAGACAGGCCATACACGATTTAGAAAGCCACCTCCAGTCAGATATGGCAACCATGCATAGTAAAATGTTGCTTTCATACACAATTGAAAAATGTTATTACTCCTCATTTGCACCACCTTTGTAGATCAATCATACCACCGTGTCAACACGGTTTTATGAAACGCAGATCAGTAACCACTAACCTCTTGGAGCTTACTTCTTTCGTAATACAGGGCTTCAAAAATAATCTTGAAGCAGATTTCATCTTCTCTGACTTTAGTAAAGCATTTGACTCTGTTAATCTTACGTTCTAGTACGGAAACTTGATATTTTAGGTTTAACTAATCTTCTAATTTGGATTTCAAGCTATGTAAATGCCAGGACACAACAAGTCCTCTTTAAAAACTCTCTATCTTGTCCCATAAGGGAGCCATCTTGGCCCGCTTCTTTTTACCTTATTCATTAACGACCTCCCCTTAGTAATAAAACATTCGCGTGTACTTATGTAACCAGACGATGTTAAATTATGCCTCCAGCACAAGGACATTTCGCGCCATTTGGACTTACAATCCGATCTAGACAAATTTCAAATATGGTGCCGTGATAACGTATAAAATGGCTCCAAGTGTAAAGTTATGACCTTTTGTCGTGTCAACCCAATACGCACGACTTACACTCTAAGTGGGTGCCCTTTGGACAGAATAACACGGGGTTCTTCTGGACCCTAAACTAAAATTCTCTGACCATATTTCAACTATTGGCAATAAAACCAGGGGTGTGCTTGGTTTTATGAAAAGGTGGTCTAAGGAATTTGATTATTCTTACATGACTAAAACCTTATTTATTTCTTTAGCCCGTCCGATTCTTGAGTATGGATCACATGTTTGGAGGCCACAATACGTAGTCCACTCGGATCGCATGAATCATTCCAAAATATTTATACTTTTTTTTTACTTTTTGCCTTGCTGCTCCTAAATCGGGATGCAAACCGTATAATACCTCCTTATTTCAGTAGACTTTTAATTACTTTACCTTTCCTTGCTAACCGTAGAACGATGCTTGGAACAGTCTTTATTTGTAAGCTCATTCGTGGCGAAGTTGAGAGTCCCGACTTGATTAGTCGGCTTAACTTCTCGATTCCAAGTAGATTCACTAGAAACTATATACCCTATCATTGAGTATTATGTTTTGACTATAATAGACTTTATCCTATTATCAATAATCTTGACTCTGCCGCTCTTAAAGCAATCAGTTTTAACTTTTTAGTATATAATTAGATCCTACTAACACTAATATTTAATATAGTTATTTTGCACTATATTCATTTCCTCGTTTCTGTTCTCTTTTCTATATCGCGTCTATTTTCTCGCGAATCGAGCCGCCGTCCTCGGTCGGTTCGGCGGGAGGTGTGGCCGTGAGACCCGTGCGAAAAAAAAAATAAAAAAAAGAGTTGGTTCCACTAAACGTCGTTAACACATACGAAAAATAAATAAAACAAGAGAGAATGCTACGGTCGAGTTCCCCTACTACCCGTTACTCCGCTAGTATGTAAATTAAATGTGTGGGGGGTGACCCTAAAGGTGAATAGGTAAAATCCCTCGTAGCAGTCTGTGGGAGGCGACTCGTCCCCCGTGTTAGTCTTCCACGTTGCTGTCCACGCACGGCTAGTGCGATGTTAGTCCAATTGAAGAGTTAGAATGATTATGTTGGGAAGATGACTGTCTTCCTTTTGGCTCCTGGCCTAATAATACCTAATACCGCTTTTTGACTGGTTGATCGTCCTTCATTGTTATCTTGTGCACTCCCACCGTTGATGTCCCTTGTACCCTGCCTAAATTGGTCAACTCCGACCTAAGGAATTCGTCAGAATCCTCCTCATAGAAGTCCGCAGCCCTCTCCACGATTACTACTGACAGTTCTCCGCTTGGCCTGCTTTGTCCCGCTGAGCCAACCGGCTACGTTAATTTTGGTGCATTCTATTCTTGCTCCTGGTCTCGTTAGGAAATCCGAACCCAGTACTAGAGCGTCGATTATATTGTGTAGAATCAGCAGTTGCATCCGAACAGTCCTCTCCCCGAGTCCTATGTAGACTTCTATCAGCGATGTGGCTTCTTACATTGACTTCATCTGCCATTCGGCCCATGTCTCCCAGAACCGGTTGTTCGCAATAAACCACTTTAGGGCCCGTCCTTTCACTAGTTCCGGCATCGCTCTTGGGATCTGGTTGACGTCGAGTCCATACGTCATTGTCGTTCCAGAAATTCTAGCGGCTTCTCGTTCCCGACCGAGGCTCCTCACCAGGTGACTTTGACCTCTACAGACGGTCTCTTTCCGTACTCATTTTCTTAAGCTTCCAGCTCGCACATCGTCTTCCGCATTTCCTCGACCAAACCATCTTGATCCCACGGGCACTCATTAAGCTGTTCAGCCACGACTTCCCCATCTTAGTCTCATATCTTTTTGTTAGGACAGTCACGGTTGGGCGCCAAATGTAACGAAGTGACTCGCTACGAGTTGCAACGGCTTGCTCAGAGAGCTTGTGTGTTCGTTCAACCAAATTTATGATTTGTGTGATTGACCGACCAAGGAAAAGAGTGTTTTCACGCTGACTCCTCCGGTATTACTGAACTGCTATTTATACCCGTTACTCATAGAGTAAAAGGGTACACTAGATCCGTTGAAAATTATGTTACAGGGAGAGTTTCCGACCATATAAAGAGTATATATTCTTGATCCGCCTGACGATATGAATGTCTGGATCTCAGGATCTATAAAGCTAGAAGATTAGGGCTAAGCATACAGATTCTAGAGACATTGACGCAGCGCAAGTTGGTTTGCCCATGTGGCCACGCCCACTCTAACTGCCACAAGCCGCACAAATCTGCCGCACGTTTATTAGTCTTGTAAATTTCGCCCTATTGGTCATTGTTTTCAATAAGTATCTAGGTTTTCCTCTAACATGACATGGTTATCGTGATCTGGATATATATATATACTGTTTCCGATAGCAATGAAGCGTATAAGCTTGGTCGTTGAAGTTTGTAACTTTCCTATCCCCTTATTGTCAGTATCTGTGCGTTGATGTAGTTCGTAATTTTCATAGTTCCACCGACATCATTTGTTGGCCATAGTAATACCCTGAAAAAATTTCGTCTTTTGATATGATTGTATTTTATGTACATGTTCATATGTATGTATTATGTTCATATGTTATTGTAGAGTGCTTGTTTTCCTTAACTTTTTCTTTCCTATATCTTGGGGAAAGCTTGGAACCCAATATAGTGATCACATTTACGAATATTTCTTCTTCAGATTGATAATTACGTGTTTCCCTTTTGTTCCTATTATAATTTGTTAGGTCTGTTTTCTGTTTGTTTTTAGGATTTCAATATTATATTTGATGGCTGTTTCGTAACGATTCGGGCATGTGGTCATTCTTCTGCCAAAGAATACATGTAGTGGTCGCTTCTTCGTAACTGAATCTAGTTGCACTCATAAACTGGCCCTTCTTAAAGTTCATTGAAGTTGATCTCTGTGTTCTCCTTTTTAAGGCATCTCATTGAGGATGCTCAGGTAATCGTAATATTTTTGATTTCGATTTGGGCGAAATCTTTTGATTTCCTTTTTAGGTGCTCTGGTTTTAGCAAAATTTGCTATCGTTTTGCTATCGCAAACTGAACGCTTTTTTAATGTTTTTTTTTTTTTAATAATAGATTTTCGCAATTAATTAATTAAATTCAAGATAATAATTTGCGAACAACACTTTTGGCCCTCACTTAAAATAATTAATAAATTTTATATTTATTTTTATTATTTTATAAATATTTTTACCTGCTAGTTTCGTTTCACCAACAGGGTTCATACTGTCTAAAACAGTCGAAAGTTTTAGGGCATGGATAATTTGCTACTGCTGCCACTTTGACGGGGTTTGATTCCCCCTATCGGAGACGACAAATTTGAGGAAGTAGGCTCTGTTTTTCATAAACTCATATTTGTCCAACTGACATTTCATATTAGAGTTCTGAAGAGTTGGAAAAATATTTTCCTTGTTCTCAATGTGCGTATCATCATCCGCACTAAATATAATGATATCGTCTATGTAAACATAACATATTTTCCCAAAATGTTCTCAAAGTATGTACATATTCCCGTCGGTAAATTGAGGGCGCATTAGGGGTCGGCTTATTTGCGAAAGTGCGAATTCTCAGGGCCTCATGGTCTCAAATTGTTCATTTTGGTGTAAAACTTAAATTTGTAAAGTTTAAGCCCGATCGGATAATGTTTAGAGTAGCCTTTCTTAACCAAAGCTTTGATATAGGCATTTTTTGGCTAAAATGCTGTATTTTTTGTTTAAAATTCTATTTTTTGTAAGCATTTAAGGTTTTAGGTCGCAAATTAATCTAATCAACTTAATTTTAGTTTTATATGATAAAATATATTTAAAATATATAAGAATTGATTTTGAATTAATTTGTAAGCGATTTCTTACTGCTAAAAGGGTACGTCTTTGTATACTCTTTGACAACTTGTAATAATTTTGGTTATTTTCTTGTTATAATCTTGCATTAGTTTAACGCCACTCTCTGTAATATCATTAACAACTTTTAATTTTACTACAATCTCAACAGCATTTTTAAAGTCTTTGTGATCATGACACTTCGATGGATCTATGACTAAAAAAGATTTCGATACATTCAACCGGTCGAAAAACTTAATACTATTTGATGTAATGAAATCATAAAGTTGACAAATCTCGAATTTTTAAGTTAATACGCTTAACGGAATGTTCATCCTTGTCTGTATCATCCACAAAGGCTAATAAGCGCTGTGCCATTTCTCGTTTTTCTGCGACGTTATCATCGAATAGGGCCAATGTGGTATTTTCGTCTGCCAGGTACCATAAATGAGTACATGTCTTTTTGACATTGAAATCCTCTCGTATACTTCTCTGTAGTTGTACATAGCCCGAATAAATTGAAAGTCTCTATTAGTCATCAACGTCCAACGACGATCCAAACCACAATTGTACCTAACATTTCACTATAACAAGAAGAAGACTTTTTGCAAAAATCAACTTTGCCCAAAATGATGTGAACATTCAAAGAGTTGCAAGGTAATTTACCAAGTCTTTACAGCTTTTCTTGCTGACTCAGATATTTTTTTCCTAGTATCTTCTCGCAGCCGCTGCTAAGTTCTGCTATTGAATGTGTATTTGTCGACATCATGACACAAAGCTTCAACAACCGCAGAATTCAAATGCATAGCTGCATTATTGGGAATCTGCCATTTGTCCAACGATGAAAGAACTCGGGATGTTAAAAAGCTTTTCCTGCCTCTTTTTATAGGGGATAATTCTAAATCTGAACTTGAAACGTCCAAATCTTCTTGAACAGCAGACAAAGCATCACTGTTGTTGTCACTTTCGGAAGATCTAATACAATCTGTAATACAATCTTTGTTATTATTTAAAGATCCCGTAAAATAAATCAACGTGACTTTTGTCTGCACTATTATAAACACGAATGGTTTCTCTGCACTTCCGAGCTCGTTCCATTTCTTCACGTGCTTCCGTCCGCCATTCTTTGCCTGCCAGTGATGCATCTAAGCCACCTAAATGACCCTGACGTCCATTCTGTCTTTGCATTTCAAAGAATTTCTTATCCTCTTCAATTTACATCATACCCATAGCATTTGCATGTGCAATATCAAAAAAGTTGTCCAAATTGTCACCGAAAGCCGCTTGTTTGGCTCTTGTTTTGTTTTTTTTTCTTGCTGAGATTTTTATTCTTGCAAGATTATAACAAGAAATTAACAACTAAAGAGCTCGAATATCAAATTTTTTTTACATTAAAACGAACAATTTGAGACCATTTGGATTGGGTCTGCAATAACTTGAATAACTCTTATAGCTTGATTTTTTTCTTATTGGAGAAGTGGAATGTTCTCGGAATAATTGTGTTGACTGCTTTGAATTTATTTTTTTATTGAAATAATATTTTTCCTGATTTTTATCTCTGCACCTAATTCTTTCAAACTATCGTTGCCCAAAATTTCATCACAAGATTTTAATGTGGACAACAGGAAAATCTTTACTTTAATGTCCTGAATATAAAACAGATTCGCTACCTTACGATGACTTCTAATGCCTTCTATCGACGAAATTCATTTGGAAGAACTTTCTGTTTTAGCCTATAGAATAAGTATTCTAATTAATTAGACATTTCTTATCCAGCATAATTATTAAATAGAGGAATTCGTTATTACAAGAAACTCAAAGATGCGTCGTCGTAGTAGTCGTAAGCGTTATTATCACCGTCGGTTTTATTTATCTGAACTACGTGGTCGTCCAAGTTGTCATCAAAGTTGTTATAGTCCCCGTACTAGGCAATAGCTTGTTTATAGTCCATCTTTATCGACGGACTCTTGGTGTATCGTGGTTCGTTTCCTTCAATTGTCGTCTGCATATTGTCGCTTCAATCCATCTGGCATTGGACCGGGAGGTCTTTTGCCTGGTTCGAAACGAGGTCCACGGACGAGGTAATGGTTTTGCGGTCTGTGGCCTAGATGGCACTAACTATACTGTATACTGTATCCAATATATACTGTATACTGTATACTGTATACTGTATCCAATACTATTTGTAAGTCACCTAAGTTCCCTGCTTGTTGTGTGGCATTTACTTGGTGTGTTAAATTTGCGAATTCTTCTTAAGAATTGTGACGCCTCAATAAGCCCGACAATTCTTGTACTAGGATTTCACTAACTGTAGCTGTTTAGCAGCTATGTCTATATTTTCAGCCATGTTCCAATTTAATTCTGTTTCATCTTGATGTCGTCTACGTTCTTGCAGCTTCTGTACTAAGTATAAGGGAAGAAATCAAATTCTTCACGTTAGCCATACATTACTAAATGAATCTGAGTTAAATGGTGGGTAGGGATTGGTAAAGATCAAGATTGAGTTATGAGCTAAATTTTCGGCTTAGGGTATTTATTTCTTTCTTAATAACCAGTAGCTGGTTTTTTTCCTTTTATTTTAGAAGGTCCCTTATGAATCTTAAAGTTGAAATGGATGACATCACCATTGTGATCTTTTACAGCTCGGCGTATGTAGGAAATTATGCAGACACCGAGCTTGCATTGTTATACCCGTTACTCGTACAGTAAAGGGGTACATACTGTAACAGGTCTCTCTGTACTTATTTAACATGGCGTGTTTCAATCGAAGGATTACGCATATTACGCTGTGTGCAAATTAAGCGCGGAGTCACACCCTTTTCCTCAGGGTTGTCCCATCTGCGCTGCCATGCGCTAAGTAGAAATTCGTTCAGTCTCGCCACCCTGTGAGCCCAGCTCAGACCTGACAGGTCCTCGCCATATAGCCACTCTGACGTTTTCAATGGGTAATTCCGTCGAAGCTTTACTCTGACCGCCGCGCATCTGGTAGCTATGTCGATTGGGGGAGCTGCATTGCCACAGTGTACGGCATACCGGTAGGCATCCAAGCAGGATTCGCCTCTGGCAGGACACCAGATGCCTCATGGCAGAGCTGGTTCCATCATACCAGACCGTTGCACCAAACAAGGCATATGGCACCATGAGTCCGGCATATATGTCCACACGCAGAACGCGTGTCAATGCCTGCCCAACTCCAGTCAGCCAATCACGTAGCGACTTGATATGTGAAAGAACTTCCAACCGCACCGATGGATCCCTGAGGGCAACCTCGTGTTACTGGTCAGTCACTTCACCATACCTGCTGGCTAAACTTGCACTCCTGCCAGAGAAGAAGTTTCTCCATAATCTGGCTTCTCGGCAGCCGGAGTGGATGAGTCGTCTCATCCAAGTGGTCGAAGGCTCCTTTGAAGTCCACGAAGATTCCGAGCAGATATGGTGACGGCTTGGCAGCTACGTAGCCCACGTAGAAGCTGTTTCGAGTGTCACATTGATGGAAATATGGACGCGCCACACGGCATATTAAGCACACCGGTTCGACATCCTTGAATCCAGTCAGACAGCAACTCACCCCGCAAGAACAGTAGGGAGTTTACTGAACCACATGGGGGATACTGCGTTCGCGTCGAGACCAAGGATGACAAGCGTGCGGCTGGCTAGCAGCAGCACCGCATCCAAGTACCCGAGGTACTCCGGTGTTGAATTGGCAGTACACGGAGCATAGAAAGATTTCGCCAACATTTCCAGCAACGCTCACGCATGCTCCAAACTCGGTGACAAGCGGCTCTATCGGCATGCAGATGGAATCCGTGCTGTCCACAAAAACGGCGGCCTTTCAACGCCTGTCCAAAAACACTTGCATCCCGGATGAGTCTCGCGTAATTCGTCCAGCGAGGTGCATAGAAGGCTCCTGAACCAATGTGAACAAGTGGCCAGAGTCGTGCCACTGCCACAATTTGCCTGAAGGAAGCTAAATATTAAAGTCTAGCGTTCACCCTCGCAAGGCACCCTTGAATGCCTCGAAGGGAGGTTGTAGTTAAATAGGAGTCAAAACGCAATCGGTCATATTTATCTTTATTTGGTTTTTATTCAGCCTGTGTACATTCCTGATCTATTCCTGATTCATAACTCAACTTGGTGTGGTCTACAGGCAGATCGCTCGTGACAGCCAAGTGCTGACACTAGCAAATTCTGCAATATGTATGTATGAAGTTCATACTCGATAACCAATGGGAGTCGAGTGCGACCCCTAAAAGCGCACATGCTGAATTCGCATATTTAGGATTAGGATGGACCTAAGGATCTAGGGTGGTCCTAAGTTTACTTATTCATATTATAATTATTATTAATATTATTATCATAATTATTATTATTATTGTTATTATTATGTTCTTATATACTACATCTCCCTCCTTTTGAAAAATAACGTAATAATATGAAGTTATTTTCAAGTATATAAAAAATTGTTTTCTTTTTTTTTTTTTTTCGATGTATAATAATATTTGAAATGAATGAGTAAAGAGATATTAAAAAAGTTTTGTATTATAATGTTTTTATTAGTTTTTTATTTGTGGTTGGGCAACCAAATACTAATTCATATGGACAATAATCATGAACTACCGATGGTGTTGTGTTGAAACAATAAGTAAAATATTGTATCCATATATCCCAATCGGTTTTGTCAACAGATATATATGAGCGAACATACTCGTTGAAAGTTCTGTGACTTCGTTCTATTGTTCCTAATGTCTGGTGATGGTGTGCTGTTGAAGTAATGTTTTTTATCTTCATATATTTGCACAGGTCGTCTATAATTTGGTTTTTATATTCCGTTCCCATGTCCGTTATGATTGTTTTCATTGGACCGTACTTTAGAATAAAATTTTCGAATACAGCCTTAGCAACTGATCTTGCACTTTTATTTGGAATAGGTACCGTTACCAAATATTTTGTTAAATCGCAAATGATAGTAACAGCATACTCATTTCCGTTTTCTGATCTTGGCAGTGGACCAATGGTATCTATCAAAACTATATCAAATGCTGTTGCTGGCGTTTCTGTTATTGTCAACGGTGTTTTAGTATGTTTTGTAGTCTTGGCTTGTTGACATTTTAAACATGTTTTAACATATTTACTTATTGCCTTTGTCATTTGTGGCCAATAATAATCGTTTTTTATTTTCCTCAGGGTTCTAGAAATTCCTGAATGGCCTCCTTCTGACGGATCATCATGATATTTAGACAGTATTGCTTTTATTTGAACCTTATCATTTTTATCTATCTTAGTCACCTTGTTTAATAGCGCTATTTTTAAGTTTTTTAGTATTTTATTGCCCTTTTCTTTAAAATTCTTTATAGTGACAAATTCGAAGATTTGTTCACTTGGTGACAATTGTGTTTGAATGATGCTATTTATTCTTGCTTCTTCATTAAGCCTTTGAAAGAATTGATCTAAATCGATTATTTCATTAGAATAAAAATTAGTCATATCAAAACGTGTTATAATGTGTTTTCCTCTTTTTAACAAGCACTTATGTTTGTCTATTTTGAGTATAACATATTTTTTGGCATCAATATTATTGATTACCTGATAGATATTGGGCATTTTTATATTATCTTTCTTATTTGGTTCATGCAATTTTTCACCTGCGCAGGTATTTTTCTGTCTTGTTGTGACCTTTAGTATCTGTCTATTCATCGCTTTAAGTTCTCCGATGGTTATTCGGGACAAAGCGTCTGCAACATGTTTATCTTTCCCCTTGAGGTATTCTACTGTGAATTCAAACTCCTCCAAGTCTAGTCTCATTCTGGTTAATTTTGAACTTGGGTTTCTCATAGAAAAAAGATATGATAGTGGCCTATGGTCACTTTGTACTAAGAAATGTCTACCATATACATATGGTCTGAAGTGATTTATTGCCCAGTGAATAGCTGCTAGCTCCTGCTCTGTAGTGGACTTATTACTTTCGCCTTTTGTAAAGCTTCTTGAAGCGTATGCCACTGGTAGCTGTTGACTGTTATGGTCTTGAGATAGTACCGCTCCACATGCTTGTTTACTGGCATCTGTGGCTATGCAAAATTGTTTGCTGAAATCTGGGTACTGAAGGAGTGTTGGTTTCATTAATTCCCTTTTAAGATATTCGAATGCATCATGGCATTCGCTTGTCCATTCAAATGGAACATTCTTTTTACAAAGCCTCGTTAAATGGCGTGATTCCTCAGAAAAGTTCTTAATAAATCTTCTGTAATAATTGCAAAATGCCACGAATCGTCTAGCTTCGTCTGCGTTTATTGCTTTGGGGTAATTTTTTATTACCTCATATTTAGAGTCATCTGGCAATATACCTTTGTCAGTACACTTGTGACCTAAATAAGTAACCTCTTTCATAAAGAAAGTGCATTTTTCTGGATGTAGTTTTAAATTATGTTGCCTACATAATTCGAAAACGTCGGTTAGATTTTTAAGCATGTGCTTTTCAGAACAGCCTATGACTACTAAATCGTCCATATACAGAAATGCTTGCGAAGGCGTTAAACCTGAAAATGCAAGGGTCATCATTCTTTGGAAAGAATTTGGGGTTATTTTTAAACCAAATGGTAATCGCGTGTAGCGGTATGCTCCTGTTGAAGTTGAGAATGATGTTATATTTCTTGACCTTTCGTCTAGTTCTATTTGATGAAATCCCGACCTCAGGTCTAGGCACGAGAAATATTTTGCTCGACCTAATTGATCAAGAATATCTTCTATTCTTGGAAGTGGGAATTTATCTGCTAGCAGTTTCTTGTTGATTTGGCGATAATCGACTACTAATCGCCATCTCTTTTCCGCCGAGTTAGGCAGTGATTTCTTGGGTACCAAGAGAAGTGGGCTGTTATATTCTGAAATAGATGGTTCGACAATGCCATCTTTTATTAATTTGTCAACTTGCCTTTGAATTTCTGGCTTTTGACTTTCTGGCATTCTATAGTTTTTGATATAGACTGGAGTTTTGTCATTTAATCTCAATTTTTGCTTGTAAAAATTATTAGCTGATATGGTTTCTGTTTCTAGACCAAAAATATCGCTATATTCGGTGCATAATTTTGTTAAATCGCTTTTGAATAACGATGGAAATTTAAGAAGTTTTAATACTTCTGAAGTTCTTTGTGCACTATTTTCTATATTTGCATTGTATACATCATAATCATCCAATGATTCGCTTTTTATATTTGCGCTGCTAACTATAGCGTCTTTTTCAGTTGTATTAATAATTCGAATCAAGACGTTCTGAGTGTTTACGAGTGCACTTGCTATTATTATGCCAGGTTGCAATTCCTGGTTGGGGATGAGGACATGTGTGTCAGTAGATGTTAGCTGAATCTTTCGAATCACTTCTGATCTAGCTGGCAAAATTATTTCGTTATCTAGTGAATGTATAATAGGAATGTTTATGTTCCTGAAATTTTTGGGCCTCAAAGTGAACCAATCTTCTTGGTCGTGGAATTCCAAAATACAATTGTATTTCTTAATGAAATCCAAGCCAATTATACCATCCCCTGGTATAGGAAAATTGTCAGGTACGATATGGAATTCATATGGTATTGCTGCATTAGCAATACACATTTCTAAATGTAGTGTACCTAGAGACTGAATTGTCCCTTGCCCTATTCCTGATAAATTTGTTATGTTTTTTGGATTTAAATCGTTAAGATTATTGTTTCTGCATTTAAGCAGGGAAATTTCTGCACCTCTATCTATTAAAAGAGTTACCCATGAATTGGTACTCATATTCTTTAATCGTATAAAAATGCTTAAATTGAGATTAATTTTGTATTTTACTGTAGATTGTCGCTCAAGGGGGCATGTAAGTTTTCCGATTGTATGTTTCGGACATTGTGGGTATGACTTGTTTTATAGTTATGGTTTTGGTTACCTCTTGAGTAACCTCCACCTCTATTATAATTTTGGTTACCACCTCTTCCTCTGTTTCCACTATGGTAACCACCTCGGCCTCTGTAATTGTTATTGTATGAGTTATAATTTCCTCGGCCATTACCTCTGTTTTGGTAATTTCCTCGGTAATTATTACCTCGATAGTGTCCTTTATTATTATAGAATAATACACTATTTGAATTGCCGGTCATTTCTGTACTGCAGTGTATGTATTTTTCAATCACACTATTCATTGTGTTGAAATTTCCAGCTTCCAATATGGTTTTGAGCTTATCGTGCCCACAATTCTTGGTCATTGCAGGTATGGCTTCCTTTGTAGCGAATTTGTCTGCATTGTTTGAATCTAAACCATCATCTATATAGGCTGCTTCGAGCAACCAACGTAGTTTTTCTATCTCTGTGGTATATTGCGCTGCAGTTTTGCCGCGATGTTGTGTACTAAGCATTTTCGCTTTGATGACATCGGGCGATTCGCCTTTAACTGATGCTTTTAATACATTTATTATACCGATAATGGTCTTTTCATTTTCAACTTTGTGTGATAATGGACCAAGTATCTTTGTCTTGATTACCTCTACCGCTAGCATCTCCTGATCTCCTTTTGTCAGATCTATTAGCCGGAGGGCCGTGAGGAATCTATTTAAGTTTAACTTTTTGCCGTCAAACTCAGGTATTGTGGACGAAATTTGTCGCACATATTCCCTTGATGTTGCGGCAGAGTCTGTCATTTTGGCTGTTTCCTGTATACTTGAAGTATTTGAATCTGAAAGTTCTTCTTCAAGTAATTCGGGTAATGTTATTACCGCTGGAATTGAAAGATCGTGGAGATCCTCTTCTTTTATTTCTATTTCCGATTCTCCTACACTTTCGATATCCTCACCGACCTCAGCCACTATAGGTGTGTTTAAAATCGTTGGAATTGTAATATTTAGGTTATGTCTGTACTTGACGTTTAACAAGTTCCCACGGAACCTGTTTAGAAATTTTACTGCTTGTGATAAATGATTTTTTGTTAATCTTTTCCTTTCTCTGTGAATTAATTGGCGTGCTTCATTAAAGCATCTTACCAATATCTGCGCATGCTTGTTGAGAGTGTCTTGTTGCACTTCTCTATTTGGTGTCATGCATTTATAAGACTTGTCGAAAGTCGTTTTAATTTCTTTAAGCTCGTTTTTTATTTCTTGCCAGTCCATTTAAAGAATAATATGGATTTATCTGTGCAATCGAACTTTATAAATTGTTGCCTCTCCTAAAAAGGTTTCTTCAGTAATCCTTTTTTTTTTCATTCTTGTTTTCTGATATTAAAAATAAAAATTTTAGATCATCTTAATTCAAAATACATTTTGGGTGTGTTTTTTTTTTTTGAATGTGTTTATATATATTAAAGTAAATTAATTAGATGAATATTAAAGTATTTCTTTATGCATTCATCTCTCTTTTTTTTTCATTTTATTTTTAAATTTTATCCGAATTATTCTCTGCCCTGTTTATATAACGCTTCTTTATTATCTTGTTATGCTTAACATATAGTGTTAATATAAACTGAGCGACTGTTACGATCGTCATGATCAAAAGGAGTAACCACAGTGACTGAATGTCTTCTGTATGGTCGACTATTTTTAAGTTATTGACCACATTGGCCGTATTATCTTTTGTCTGACTATCGTCAGATCCAAACCAACCCATTTTTGTATATATTTAATTTACAATATAATTTTTTCTTATTTTTGGGTTGTGGATTATTTTACTTTAAAAATATGTTGTTTTCATTTTTTTTTTTTTTTGTATATATATATTGTTACATTTTCCTGCCTAATTGGTGTACGGCTTTACGGGCCATTCTTCTCATCGGGCAGAAAAAGTTCCGCTCAATGTTACAATATTTTGTGTAATATTAATATGCAGCGCAGTGCATCGAGGGTGGTGTGCCACGCAGGGCAACAAAAAAAATATTTTATTTTTCAGCTCCTACTTGTTTCAGCTGGACGTCGCTGGTGTTGGCGCGCTGACACTCCCTCGATGACGTAGTGAGCGGGCTGTTCACCACGTTGATGATGATGTCCTCATTTAGGGGTTATGTGCTGGGGCTGCAATGTCTGCACGTATTTTCACAATGTGGTGTGAACAGTGGTCCCTCGCAGTCGTTCGGGCAGCTTTTCTTAAAAGCAGGCAGGCTTTTCGGATGGGGAGTTGAAGTTTTGTTAATTGTTAACGATTTTATTTGTTTTTCTGAGTGAGCGAGTGTGGTGGGGATTTTTTTCTTAAGATATTCGACACAGTGGTCTAGCTCAGCTTGTAGTTTTTTTTAGCTTTCGACCATTGGGGCGGTGGAGTGTTCGTATATAATAGCCACTTTATGTGCGCTATTCTCTTTTTTGCTTTATTTCGAACTCCGCCCCTGTTTTTACCCATCACACTAACACTCTACTCACTCAGATCGCTGTTTCTCCATAATTGCCGCCGTCTTGGTGGATAAGCATCGAATGCCAGGCATGCTGTTCCTCTCACGTTCAGTGCTTGCACTTATGACGGTCCTGTCACGGTCGCCATGTAGTTAAATAGGAGTCAAAACGCAATCGGTCATATTTATCTTTATTTGGTTTTTATTCAGCCTGTGTACATTCCTGATCTATTCCTGATTCAACTTGGTGTGGTCTACAGGCAGATCGCTCGTGACAGCCAAGTGCTGACACTAGCAAATTCTGCAATATGTATGTATGAAGTTCATACTCGATAACCAATGGGAGTCGAGTGCGACCCCTAAAAGCGCACATGCTGAATTCGCATATTTAGGATTAGGATGGACCTAAGGATCTAGGGTGGTCCTAAGTTTACTTATTCATATTATAATTATTATCAATATTATTATCATAATTATTATTATTATTGTTATTATTATGTTCGTATATACTACAAGGTCCTTCCGCACTGCTTTCTTGAAACCGGCTGAGTAGAACTCCTCCTTGAAATTGTTAGCGTACAATTCCTCCTTAAACTCCTCAGGCAGTATTACAGTGTCGACGTCGAACACCTGGACTTTGGGTCGTTGGCTCTTTAGGACCGAAACGTGGAGTGGGTCTTTGGACAGCAGCGCTTGGCGGCGGCATTAATCCAGATCCTCGTCCTCCTCCTTCTCCTGATCCTCGTCCGGATCCTCCAGCTCCAGCGCCTGCTTTAGGTCCACCGTAAGATCCACCGCACTTAAGCATCGCGTTACGCACAGGAAGAGACATGATGAGCTCAACATATATCTGCAACGCATCGAAAACAGCGTTTGCCGCATCGGGATCCATCCCTCCAATCGTGGGCCAGAAACAATGTCCCGTGATGAGCATCTCCTCTTGCCACCAACTTTCTCCAACGCGTCTGCCTGCGTTGGCGGTGAGCTTCAAATGGCCTGCCTCGCTTGGACTTCTTCGAAGCACTGCTGACGCTGAAGGCACTCGCGCTGCTGTCACTCTCCATCGGACTTACTCCGATGGTGGCTTCTCCTTTCGTGGATCAAAATCACAATCCACCGGTCTGGCAGCACTGAACCGTCCAAAGACACATACCGTGGCAATGACAACCATCAATAAGCTCTTTGCTGGTAGTGGAGCTTTTCAAAAAGTACACTACATTTGTTGAAAGAAGAATGCGTTTCCCACCATATGAAGTATAAATATTCGATGGTTGATCTGACCATGTTTGTCTGTCCAACTCTCTCTCTTTATAAAAGCTAGAAGGATGAGATTAAGCATACAGATTCTAGAGACATAGACGCGGCGCAAGTTTGTTGACGCGCCTACATTGAAAAATGTGATATTTTTGCAAATTTTTATTAGTCTTGTACATTTCTTTTGATTTGACAAATCCTTTTTGCCAGGTTAAAGTTGTTTAACGGCAACAAACCGCCCAAATTTGCCACGCCCACATTTTTGAAATTTTTTTGGATATTTATACCCGTTACTCGTAGAGTAAGAGGGCATACTAGATTCGTTGAAAAGTATGTAACAGGTAGAAGGAAGTGTTTCCGACCATAAAAAGTATATATATTCTTGATCATGATCGATACCCGAGTTAAACTGCCCCTGTCTGTCTGCCCGTATGAACTTCTTAATTTCAGGAATTAGAAGGTTACGATTAAGCATGCTTGATTCTTGAGACAAGTTTGTTGACCCATGTTGCCACGCCCACTATGACGCCCACATACCGCCCAACACGCCAACTCTAACGCCCTAAAACCACCCAAACTGCCAAGCACAAATTTATGAAAAATGTTTAGTTTGTTCTTCTTTTCATTGTTTGTCTTTCCAATTTTTATGGGTATACCAAATACACTGTGGCCAGGCGAAAGGAGGACCTACAAAACGCCCACACCTTTAAACAATTTTAAAATGTTTCCTCATTATATTCCCCAATATCTATCGATATCCCAGAAAAATGAAGAAATGGCGCATACGCATTCCTACTAATTAAGTAACGGATATCTGATAATCGGGAAACTCGAACACAACATTTTCTCTTGTATTTACTTTAATTCCAACCTTTTTTTTATGACGTTTAATACCCAATAAAGTAAAATTTAAGCAATTGTTTGCTATAACGGTATCAAACGGAGTTTCAAAAGAAGCAGACAATTTTGTGAAAATACTTATGCCGACTAGTGTATGGATTATTTTCAAAACTCTTTTCAAATAAGATGGAAACAGTATCCGTAGTTCTGTAAATTTGAGGGTCATGCAGCCACCAGCAATACCGGTACCTCCGCTGTGCAGCAATATCTCCGTTATCTAAGCTCCCTTCTTTAGCGATCTCTCTCTTGTACTCTCGCACATACGCCATTGGTTTAGTGTTCTGCTGCTCTGAAATTTAGCGCTCATTATCATTCGCTTTCGTATCTTGTACATATCGCATCGATGCAGAATTTCGATTGCTGAAACCAATAAAACATATTGTTCGAAATCGCTACATTACATTTTCATTGCTTTAAAATAGCATTAAAAAAGCTTATCTCAACATAAATCATAATAAGACTAGTTTCGAAAATCTTTTTTTCAACATGTCTCCTTTTAAGTTTTGAAGATTTTATATTATTCTATTTATGTCAACAAATTTATTTTCTAGGCAATGTGATATAGGCTTAAGACGCTACCAAACAAAGGACCTATTTTTACATCTTCTTATACCAACACTGACAGTTATTTTTACTGTGGTTCAGCTCCATTATTTTCACCGACGCTTTGTGGAGTCTGTACGACGTCCCAGATCTACAGAAGGTCAAAATTTCCATTTGGCACCCAATGCAGAGACGCGTGCTTCACAAAAAACTCTGGATATACACAGACAGTCGTGGAAAGTATTCTTTGATGCCGGCTATGAAAATGTACGTGCAAAGGGACGCCAATTGTTTAATCCAGGAAAGATAGTCGCTTGGAAATTTTTAGAAATGCATATGATAAAGACAGTTACCTTGGCCTCTTTTTATTGTGCAATATCCGAAATTTGTTTTTTAAATTTATTTCTTGTCATATTGTCTTTATTGGGTATTTGTGGTAATCGTTTTCTTAGGCGTGTTATTTTTAGAGCTGTTACATTTTGGATTTCATTGTTGGTGCTAATGAAAATGATCTATCAAATAAAGTATCTGGATCAAAGCCATTACAATTTTAAATGCGTAATTAAATACAATCTGGAATCTTGAATCTTGTAATAAGAAAACCTTTTTTAGGGGAACGTCACAGTTAACTTTGCAGAGTGGATGGGCTTGCGAAAAACTGGAACGGTGTTCGGTGTTCATCTGCGCTATATCTCGTCGTACATTATTTATATGATTTTGACGTCATTGCATGCAGTTGTTAAACTTCGGGACCATTTAATTAGATACTCGACTCATAAACAAAAGGATACAAAACTTTTATTTCCAGATATAACAAGACAGGATGCGGAGCGCGACTTTCCTGGATTGTTGAAATATGTACTTAATTATGGCTACTTTAAATTTGGTTTCGAAATTACTATGATTGGACTTATGTCAACAATTGCTCACAGACGAGATCTCTTTGCCTTAACATATTTAATATGGCTAGTTCTTTTATTGTGTCTTAGTCGATTTCGTTGTGCGCGTATTTGGGAAATGTTACAGCTTTATTTTGTTTTATCTATTTTTGTTCAATATGTGTACCTCTTAAACTTTCCTCCCAACCTTTGCAATGGTAGGTATTAAATTCTCGTTTGTATAATATAAATATATTAATTGGTTACCATTACCAAAAGTAATTTCATATAATTCGCTTTGGAGCATATCGGGTTCTAAAAACTATACAAATAGATCAAATATTATGTTTGACTATATAGTTCTCTTGCTAATTTCACGGCAGCGAAAATCGTTTCGGGTAGAGATGAGGCATATTAATGATCTATCTTACCGAGGAGGAGTTAATACTAACGTTGTTCACAATATAGCAAAGTTGGGTCACGTTTATTTTGAAAACCCTACGCACGATTTTTGTACTTACGTACGTAACTATGCGGATGTTTTAAAAACTGCTATATTTTTCAGTTTTTTTTGGATCACTCTTGCTATTGTATTTCTCGGTGGCGTTTGTAGCACGGACATTCTTTCTTTGGGCTACATTATATTTGCTTTGATCTTTTTATTGCAGGGCTCCGAGATATACCTGCAAAATATTCACTTTATTATTTGCCGTTGGAACTGTCTGATTGCTTTTAATATTTTCAATATTATCGTTAAAGTTGCAATTATTGTTCTTGAAGGTACTATAAATCTGGAACATAAATCGATATTAAGTATTGTTTTTAATGTCATGCATCAAACCGCACCCTGCGAAAACATTATGGACGGAAAATTTTTTGAAATTAATGAAATATCAGAGAAAAAGTACTGCTATGGACCAAGCGATATGATTTTTAAGAATACTTTAGTCTGGCATGCGATCATTTTTTCTTTTGTTGTTTTCCAGTATCGAATTTTTGGATCATATTATTTCTGTCACGTAATAATGGATACGCAAGCTAATACTATTCTTGCTTCCAGGTATGGAATTCACAAATCATAATAAGTATTTGAGAAATAACGTATACTTTGTTATATTTGTTATATATATAACTATAAGTAAATGTTAGATATACGTATAGATAATTCAAGAAAGGAATAAAATGGTAAACTAGATATGTTTAAAAGTGTGTAACTGTTTAAAGGAAGCGTTTCCGATTATATAAATGTGGGATTTTAGATAGGAGGTTTCTGCTATATGGCAACCCATAGTCAGGTCGCCATTTACAATGTTCTTCATTCTTCATAGGCCGCCTATTCTTGTAGCAGAATTAGTTGTCCAGAGAAAACCGAAAAATGAAGAAGTAAAGATATTAGTAATTAAAAGAACTTTGTAAAACCCAAACATTATATTTTATGTTTAAATTTATCCTAATAAAACATTGAACGCGTTCATTTATAAATTCCTACAATTCGGATGCTCAACCGGGACTGACCCAAACCTAAAGTGCAAGACAATTAGAATGCTGAATTGGGGTTTCACAATACAAAGATTCCGAAATTCAATTATGGTTGTTCGGAGTAGATAGCCAGGGCCTAGTCATCTGTTTGAGTCTCTGTTTTTGCACTAAAGATGTCGCGTTATCTGTTCAGCTAAACTACTTTGTAAGCTTATAGGTTTGGGTATTGAAGTCAAGCTTTCGGTTAGTCTAATCTGCATATCCGAATAAAACAGTGCAAACAACCTTTAACAACTTTCGGTTTTACATTTATATGCCATTTTTGTGCGATCTAATTAATAATCAATATTTTTCTGGGATATCGATAGATATTGGTGGATAAAATGAGAAATAATTTAAAAATTGTTAAAAAGTGGGGGCATGGCCTTTTGGGCGGCTTGTGGGCGTGGCTAAAAGTTTTTTGCAAATCGATCAAAATTTACAAGTCTAATAAAAATATAAGCAAAAAAAAACAAGAATGCTATAGTCGAGATCCCCGACTATCAGATACCCGTTACCCAGCTAGTGTTATATTTCATCATTTTTCTGATGTATCGACAAATATTGAGGAATAAAATAAGAAACAATTTTAAAACTGTTCAAAGTGTGGGCGTGGCCGGTTCGGCTGATGACTGATTTATTCATACATACAAATTTATTTCGCTTAAATCGGATTGCATATAACTAAGTTAGAACGTTTTAAACCTAAACAAATAGTCAAACCTATTCAGTTGAGCGGCACTGTATATCCTGAAATACATTTGAAGCCATCTTGTATTGCCAGTACTTAGCAGATATATTCCGTAATCTTCCAATGATCAGATATCTAACTAAATTCGGATTTAACTAAGTCTCCTTACCTTTTTTGCTTTCTGCCTTTAGTAGGCTATCAGAAAAGACTACAGGCAGGTTAAAGATGCAAGTTGAATGGAGAAGGTCTGAGATCCCCATTTATTTCCTTTCAAAGAGCCATCCTTTCGGTTAAAGATGATACCACACACGTACACGTGCACCGGGCATACGTCCGCCTTCGTAAGCAGCTTTCTTCGGTTTAACACAGGCGCTGCCATGTCAAAGGATCAGCTCCTTCTTCACCAGCTGTTCTCCACCTCCCCGCATTCCTGAACTCGCGCTTTCAAACCTACCTAAGTGCAGAGCTTGATTCGTTCGATTATAAATTCCAGCCACATTGGGCTTCAAAAATGTCACCCTGTTTGCATCAGCAGAAACGTTTCCAGAATTTTCAGCAGCCGTGACAGCAGCAATAACAACGAATCGGAATCGAATCGGAAGAAACAACGACTTCAGTTTAATCGGGAAGATGAACGCAAAGAATATTACTTATTCTGCATATGTACTCTTGCGTAACCAATGGAGTAATTTTCAATGTCCGCAGCCTTTACCTTTGTCTGAATATTGCAGACACAAATTGTTGTCCAACATCGTACTCAGCAACAATAGCGAAATATTAAAGTTAAAGCTTTTTAACAGATTTGTGCAATTTACGCTATTTATTTTTTGTGCACTAATCATATCGGGGTGACCAAATATTATATTACCTTTTTTGAGAAATAAAAGGAGGAGGTTTATTTAGCGATTGCGAACGATATGATTTTCTTCGGTTTGGCACTCAAATTCCTTTTAATCAACAACCCATATTGGGGCATTGAAAGGCAACCGGCCTAATTATTCCCTCTGATAGAAGTTATTTAACCTCCACATTGAAATCGGCGACACCCATCGGATATAAGTTAACTAAGTTAACCGGGCGACGGCTACGACCGATCGTCCGAAGACTCGCTCCGGCCAAATTGCTGACACAGCGTCTGGCCGGAAGCCCGTGCATAGCTGGCAAACACTACCCGTTGGAGTGGCCGCTATGAGTTTCATATTTTGTTAGCCTTAAGTTCAGTTTGAATTTGCATTTATCAGAATAAAGAGCGGCAGCTCATCAACTCCGACTAAGCGTCGTAAAATACATTCTTATTACTTACTCTGCCAGACCACAAGGCTGGCAGTTAAAAGAGGAAAGTTCCTCTCAACGTAAAAAATACACTTCTGCTCCCCGGACTCCACGGAGCAGCCACCGAAGGAAGCCCTTCACCTCTGGAGGAATCCTGACGACGACAGTATCGCAAGACGGTGCGATCTATCTTTAGTTAATTGGCGCCCAACTAGCGGGCATACCCACCCGCCCACATCATACAGAACATGTAAGTGGGCCCGCTGGCCAAACCTTTTAAGTCTTCAACACAAACCATAGTTTCAGACCAGTTTTAAAACATTATAAATACGAAAAAACCAGTCTGAAGAGTGTTTTTAAAATCTCAATACTGAATGTGACGGCTAGTAGGTGTTTGGTGTTTATTTTCACTGCGAAAAAAAATTTAATAAACATCATAATCCGTTGCAAATACGGCAAAAACAAAAAAAATAATTTAATCTAATTCGCTCACAGTTGTGTTACGGCGCATTGCTATTTCGCCGAGCAGTTAAATTTTTTTCGCATCGTGTACCCAACAGACATTATATGCTGTTACACTGCAAATATTTTTGGTGAGGAAATTAACATAGTGCGGGGGTTAAATATCAGATCCAAGGCTCTCACAGTTTAATACACCAGATTTTAATTTTTATTTGACATTTAATTCAGTTTTGTATATCACATCGCTCGAGTAGAAATTTTGTATCTTTATTGTCCCCACCCCACCGCTGTGAACCCGATACGGCCGCGCATGCATTTGTATTTCAATTATTTATTCTTCGCTTCTTTATTTATCGTGGCGGAGGCTCAGTCCCCGCGCACCCCTCACCGTACCAGTGTTGGCACTTGGAAAGGCGGCAACGTCTCCGCGTACTTCTTGCATTGCCAGCTGCCGTCGTGGGCAAAATAGCTGAGCGGGCATTGCATACCAGTGCAGTTTAACTTAAGCACATATGTGCTCCCCGTTTACACAATATAGGGAACATAAACCTAGCGACTCAGATTCTGACAGTGAAGGGCCCCCGCGTATTTTCATCCCAATACGGGCACCCACCAACCCCCCTTCAGGTAGAACCATGGACTCAGATCAGCTTAAGGCTGTGATTCAGACCGCCGTTAATCGTGCCTTGGCAGAAGCAGCCGGTGAAGCCAGGCGTAGAGAAGAAGAAATGCGCCAAGTTATACAACAGTTGGCTACCCAAGTTGCAGCGGTGCAAATCGCACCCACACAAGCGGCAGTCCCTATAATCAAAGTATACCAACCCATTGATATCACGGGCAACGTCGAGTGCAGCGAGCCTCTGGATGCCGTAAAATGCTTGCCCGAATTTACGGGAGCACAAGAGACATATGTCTCCTGGCGGCAGGCGGCGGTAGCCGCATATTACATATTTAGGAATTATGTAAATAGCTCACGCCACTACCAGGCGGTCGTTATAATCAGAAGTAAAATAAGAGGCCCCGCCGATGCGGTGCTATCTTCGTTCGGCACTGTATTGAATTTCGATGCGATCATAGATCGCCTCGATTTCACATATAGTGACAAACGCGCGATTCACGTCATCGAGCAGGAAATGGGCACCCTCAGACAGGGAAGCCTGACTCTATTACAATACTACGACGAGGTCGAGAAAAAGCTCACCTTGCTTACCAATAAGGCCACCATGTCGTATGAAACGGCGGCGGCAAAAATCTTATGCGACAAATTCCGGGATGATGCGCTCCGTATATTTATTTCGGGACTCAAGCGCAGTCTTTCCGATGTCCTCTTCTCGGCGAAGCCGAAGGACATGCCAACTGCGTTGGCATTAGCTCAGGAAGTGGAATCAAACCACGAAAGGTACACCTTCGCAACATCGTTTGCAAAAAGCCTGGAGGATAGGGATAGGAAGCAATACCCAATGGCGCAAGAACGCCAACAAACGCCCTACCAAGCGCACTCCCAAGTGAGCGGGGGAAAAAACCCACACTTTATTAAACAGGTTAAGGCTCAGGTACACTCGGCTCCGCATAACGACAGGCGTCGTGAAAACACATCAGAACCCATGGAGGTTGACCCGTCTATGTCCAGGTTGAGACAACCCACTCAGGCCTACCAAAACGGGAAGCCCGCCCACTCCGGTCGTTCACACCCTCACAAGAGACAGAGGGTTAATCACATCGCTCAGACCATAGGTCAGGCCGAAGGCACGTACGCAACCGCAGCGTCCAGCGCGGCGGCCAAAGTGGATGACGACACCATTTCTGAATATGATTTAGAAGTGATTAATTTTTTAGGGGAAAATCCCTGCTGCCCGTCATCAGACGAAGAGTAGCGGGGAAAGAGATGAAGTTCCTCATCGACACGGGTGCGTCAAAAAATTTTATCCGGCCTCACAAAGGCTTAAAAGGCGTTCGCCCCGTCGATTCCCCATTCACCATCCATTCACTCCATGGCGTTACCACGATCACGAAAAAATGCTTCGTGTCACTTTTTGATTTGAAGGCCACGTTCTTCATTTTACCTGATTTGTCCTCCTTTGACGCGATAATTGGCCTCGACCTACTTAAACAGGCAGGGGCATCGCTTTGTCTGGCCTCTGGCCACCTCAGATGGGGCAATGGAGAAGAGAAAATTGAATTCCACCCATGCCCCGACGTCAATTTTACCGAAGTGGACTGCTCAGATGCGCCACCCTTGGTCAGAAACGCGTTCTTAGAAATGCTGAAGACTAGGAAGAAGGCTTTTGCAAACCCTAACGAGGCTTTGCCCTATAACACATCGGTGGTAGCTACCATCCGAACAGTTAGTGAGGAGCCCATATACGCAAAGTTATACCCGTACCCGATGGGGGCGGCGGACTTCGTCAATAAAGAGATTGAAGACCTGCTTAAAAACGGGATAATTCAGAAGTCGGTATCCCCTTACAACAACCCGATATGGGTTGTAGATAAGAAAGGGACCGATGACCATGGCAACCGGAAAATGAGACTAGTTATCGACTTCCGCAAGCTAAACGAAAGAACAGTGCCCGATAAATATCCCATGCCAAATATTAGCATGATATTGAGCAACCTGGGCAATGCGAAGTATTTCTCCACGCTGGACCTCAAGTCTGGCTATCACCAAATCATTCTTGCAGAACGCGACAGGGAAAAAACCTCTTTTTCTGTGAATGGGGGAAAATACGAATTTCGCAGATTACCGTTTGGCCTCAAAAATGCAGGTAGCATTTTCCAGAGGACAATCGATGACATCCTACGGGAACAAATCGGCAAGTTCTGCTATGTTTACGTTGACGACGTAATTATCTACTCCGAAGACGAAAACTCTCACATCAAGCACGTAGATTGGGTTCTAAAGAGCCTGCACGATGCGAACATGAGAGTATCGGTAGAAAAGTCCAGCTTTTTTAAGAAAAGTGTGAGCTTCCTTGGGTTTATAGTCACTTGTAACGGTGCTACAACAGACCCAGAAAAGGTTAAGGCTATAAAAGAATTTCCGGAACCCAAAAGTGTTTTTGAGGTACGGTCATTTCTAGGCCTAGCCAGCTACTACAGATGTTTTATTAAGGACTTCGCGGCAATAGCAAGGCCTATATCAGACATCCTAAAAGGGGAAAACGGAACAGTTAGTAGACACAGGTCACGAAACATTCCGGTTCAGTTCTCGGAGACGCAGCAACAAGCGTTCCAGAAACTACGAAACATCTTGGCATCCGATGACGTGATGCTAAGGTACCCCGACTACAAAAAGGCATTTGATCTAACGACAGATGCCTCGGCCCATGGCATTGGCGCAGTATTGTCCCAAGAGGGACGCCCAATAACAATGATCTCAAGGACATTGAAGGACAGGGAGGTTAACTACGCCACCAATGAGAGGGAACTCTTAGCCATAGTCTGGGCTTTGGCCAAGCTACGGCATTACCTGTATGCGGTTAAAGACATCAACATCTTTACCGACCACCAGCCGCTAACCTTTGCAGTATCGGAATCCAATCCGAATGCAAAGATTAAAAGGTGGAAAGCGCGCATTGATGAATCAGGAGCGCGTATTTTCTACAAACCCGGCAAAGAAAACTTGGTCGCCGATGCATTGTCACGGCAACAAATTAACGTCATGGAGGAGCAAGAAGCTCAATCGTGCGTGGCCACTGTTCACAGCGAACTCTCCTTGACGCACACTATCGAAACGACGGATAAGCCCCTAAACTGCTTTCAGAACCAGATAACTCTGGAGGAGGCACGCTTTCCGTTAAAGCGCAGCTTCGTCCTCTTTGGAAACAAGAGGCGGCATGCGATTAACTTCCCCTGCAAAGAGTCATTGATTGATGAACTCGCAGATGTAATCGTTCCGAAGGGCGTAAACGCCATTCATTGTGACCTGCACACGCTGGCACTAATACAGGACGAGTTGGTTCGGAGATTTCCAGCCACCAAATTTTGGCACTGCAAAAACCGTGTAACGGATATTTTTGCAGTCCCTGAAAGACGGGAAATTCTTACCGTAGAACACAACAGGGCCCACAGGTCGGCCCAAGAAAACGTTAAGCAGGTACTCTCCGAGTACTACTTTCCGAAGATGACCAAGTTGGCTACCGAAATCGTAGCAAACTGCAAAACATGCGCAAAAGCCAAATACGATAGGCACCCAAAAAAACATGAGCTAGGCGAGACTCCAATCCCCTCTCATGTGGGAGAACTACTACACATCGACATTTTTTCTACGGATAAAAAGTATTTTCTAACTTGCATTGACAAGTTTTCGAAGTTCGCAATTGTGCAACATGTCCACTCTAGGACAATCGAAGACCTTAAACCGGCCATACTACAGATTATGAATTTCTTCCCTAGGGCTAGAGTAGTTTACTGCGATAATGAACCTTCATTAAATTCGCATACTATCTCGACCATGCTTGACAATCACTTTGGCGTTAGCATTGCCAATGCACCGCCACTCCATAGCGTGTCAAATGGGCAAGTGGAGCGCTTTCATAGCACCCTTTTAGAGCTTGCTCGTTGCCTAAAAATCGACAAGGGCATAACCGATACTGTGGAAATTATTTTGTTGGCAACCGCCAAGTATAATGAGTCAATTCACTCCGTCGTTGACAAACGACCAGTTGACATCGTGCAGAAGCACCCAGATGACCCACAGACGGAAGTCCGGAACAAAATCATTAAGGCACAAAACACGCTCAGGACCAGGGAAAACGCCTCCCGACAACACAGAGTATTCGAAGTCGGCGAGAAGGTATTGGTTAAATCCAATAGAAGGCTGGGAAATAAACTCACACCCTTGTGCGAGGAGAGAGCCGTAGAAGCGGACCTGGGGACCACGGTCCTCATTAAGGGGAGGGTGGTCCACAAGGACAATCTTAAATGATATGACCAACAATGTCCTTTATGGTTTTTTTTTTATTATTCATTTTTTATATTCATTTTTATATTATATTTTTTTATCACACCTTCAAGCCATTTGGCGCATCTTATTTTTTATATTCATTAGTTATTACAACTTCAAGCCGCTTGGCGCACTTTGTTTTTTACTATAGGTTCGTAGCTACTGGCATAGTTTGTTTTAAGTTCATTTTATCGGTGGTGGGAAAAACCTCTATAAGCATAAAAATAGCTAAAGCTTAATTTCACAGGATCGGACCAACATTTTGCATACTCCTGTCCTTGGCGTCGGCCCACGTTACCGATTATTCACAGGCCAGGTACATCCCCGTTATAGATGGCGAAATCCTAGTATGGGAGGAGTTTGCTTACGTCACGCACACAGCAAACCTCTCAGAATATGGGCGTGTAATAGAGGAGACAACCAACATGATAGACATGTTTCCGCTATCCCATATGAAGAAGCTTCTGAGCGTGGATACCGCCCACCTCCAGGACTTGTTAGAGTCGTTGGGCGTTCATCACAGAGTAGCTAGGAGCTTGGATTTCTTAGGATCTATGCTAAAGGTTGTAGCAGGGACACCAGATGCCAGCGACTTAGAAAAAATTAAGTTTACCGAAATGAGGTTAGTCGAGTCTAGCAATAGACAGATCCAAATTAACACCAAAACCCAAAATCAAATTAATCAACTTACCTCTACCGTCAATTCAATTTTGAGATCAGCCAAAACCTCACAAATAGACACTGGACACTTATATGAAACACTGCTTGCTAGAAACCGCATGTTGATGGCGGAATTACAAAATTTAATGCTTGCAATAACCCTAGCCAGGATTAACATTGTTAGTCCGAACATTTTAGATCACGAAGACTTAGAAACAGTTTGGCTTGAGGAACCCACCGACACACCTATAGGAGATCTTTTGTCCGTCTCGTCTGTAAAGATTTTACAGTCCCGTAACATTTTACACTTTATCATTAAATTCCCCAAAATTAAATTGGCCTGCAAGAAGATCACTATTTTCCCAGTTGCCCATGGTGGAACGATGTTGCAGATCATAGACAATGTCATAGCCGAATGCAGCGGAGAAGTTTACGCCATCAAAAACTGCTCCGAATCACCGAGAGCCACATTCTGCCGCCTAGCCTCAGAGAGTTCGTGCGCCAAAGAACTGCACGCCGGTGGGGTAGCACACTGCCGAGTACAAGAGAGTGACCTGCATCTGATAACCTACGTAGACGAAGGAATTATTATCATCAACGATAGGTCGGCCAAAGTGCGAGTGGACAACGGCACAGAAATCTGGACTCATGGCACACACCTCATAACCTTTGACAAACAGGCCATCATAAATGGCACACTCTTCATCAACCACAACAACACTCAGAGGAGAGCCCCAGGGACAGCAAGTCTTCCCTTGTTGAACATCACCGCCACCCAAGATGTCCTCAGCCTCCCGTATCTTCACCGCCTGAGTGAACGAAACTTGGAGTTCATTAAGGGGTTCAAAGAAGAGATTGAGAACCAAAGAACACGTCTCGTAGCAATTATTGCAGGAGCAATATGCTGCGCACTCATCTGCATCGGGCTTATTTTTAGGCGTTTCACTGAGGCAAGAAAATCCGCAGGCCAAGTTAGGCAGATTATCGCTGAATTACAGACGGCCGAGGGCGGCCTTAATTCTGAGGGGGGAGTAGTTAACTAAGTTAACCGGGCGACGGCTACGACCGATCGTCCGAAGACTCGCTCCGGCCAAATTGCTGACACAGCGTCTGGCCGGAAGCCCGTGCATAGCTGGCAAACACTACCCGTTGGAGTGGCCGCTATGAGTTTCATATTTTGTTAGCCTTAAGTTCAGTTTGAATTTGCATTTATCAGAATAAAGAGCGGCAGCTCATCAACTCCGACTAAGCGTCGTAAAATACATTCTTATTACTTACTCTGCCAGACCACAAGGCTGGCAGTTAAAAGAGGAAAGTTCCTCTCAACGTAAAAAATACACTTCTGCTCCCCGGACTCCACGGAGCAGCCACCGAAGGAAGCCCTTCACCTCTGGAGGAATCCTGACGACGACAGTATCGCAAGACGGTGCGATCTATCTTTAGTTAATTTATAGGTATAGTTTTGAATATACGGGTTCCCCGTTAGTGCGGGGACCTAAAAAATTTTGATATAATATTGATCATATTTCTTAAGTCTTTGCTGACGGCGTTTGGTACATCATCATTTCAGTATAAAATATGCATTTCGAGTATAAAATATGTTCCGAACCGTGATGTCATGTCGTCTTCGATTATACTTTTTGTAATATAAATATTTGCATTTACCTTCTTTAGCACATCTAGTCTAATAATACCATTATATCCGTTCAAGTTGTTTAACAAGTAGAATTATGACTTAATATTGATGAGACACTTCTGTTCTATTTTATGACTATGGATTGATGTAAATTCGAATGGTGTTTCCACTGTTTTGATGTATTTTAATACTGTTAGAGGTTTAATGAAAAAATTTAGAAGCTTCCGTATCTAACAGAAGCCAAATTTCCGGGCCTGCTATCGTACGAATTATGTACGGGATCAGGGACGTTCCCCTAAAAAATTACATGATTCGGAATCGGACATGATATCTGCCTCAATTTCGCCTGCTTCAGAGGAAGACTTAACCCTATACCCTATATCCTGGGTCGTATGGTTCACCCGTTGACGACTATAAGTTGTCTGTTCGCATCTGAATTTAGAGCTTGATGTAGGATCGGCGTTCCTTGGTTCATTGGCTAGATTTTAGATATAGCATTTTCGGGAATCGAGCCACAGCCCATGCGAATGGTAAATCTCTGGGCTCGGCTGACAGAACTACAAGCTGGACTGATTTTTTTTAACCGGTCACAAAGGAGTTCAAATCATCCTGCCAATTTCTGTTTTATTTCTGTCATGAGTCAACATAGTCTTACTAATAATGAGAATTATTTTTTCTCAATCTTATTGTATAATGTCATCAGAGGAAGTTCTCCCTGGCCGATTGAAACCATTTGTTACTGGGCTACCTCAATTGCTTGTTCTCCATATGCGCAGTCCGTTCTAGCTATTATAGCATCGAAGCTTAGTATTGTATTATGTAACGTAAGCATTGCTCCCTCAGAAATGATTACCTTATTACGTGTGCTTCTTACAGCCTGATATATTTAACTAACTTAAACTACCTAAATATGGCCTATAGATTTCGTATGCGTTAACTGCTTCAGTTAACTGCTTCATGACGCAAACTCGTCTTGTTTCCCGTCAAAAACTGGTATTTACAAGTGTTGTTCACACATGAACACGAATATATTTAAAGACTTACAATTTTGGGCTCCGTTCATATCTTATGTAAATGAATCGAGAGCGATAAATTATATTTAGGATTTTGTTATCTAAGGCGACATGGGTGCATTGCTCAAAAACATGTAATTTAAGTGCACACTACATGAGTCAGTCACTTGAGATCGTTCCCCGCCTCCTAAAATAGTCCCTTAGTGGGAGACCACAGATAAGGTCCTCGCCGCTCAAGATAGGCAGATGTGCCCGAGCGTGGGACCTCGATAAGGCGGGGACTATTTACTTAGGCCTCTGCGTAGGCCATTTACTTTAAGATGCGATTCTCATGTCACCTATTTAAACCGAAGATATTTCCAAATAAAATCAGTTTCTTACAAAAACTCAACGAGTAAAGTCTTCTTATTTGGGATTTTACATTTGGTCAATCGAGCCTTTAATCGACTCTGCAGTTTCCCCCTACCAAAGGTAAGGAACTCAGAGAAAGGCCAGCTCCTTTAAGCATCTTACAGCTAAAGGTAGCAAAAATAAGTGACTCTTGTTTCCCCCTACCAAAGGTAAGGAACAGAGTATAAATATAAAAAGCAAAAGATACAAAAGAATCTTTTATGTTTTAAAACAAGCACCTTATAGTCTATAGCTAAAGGTTGCTTTGTGTACCATTATAAATTGTGGTAAGGCGTGCTTGAGGCCATACATCAGCAATTGTGAAATTAAAAAGTGCATAACAAAAGTGCCTTATAAATGCTCTAATAGCATTAAATCAGCTCATAAATAGAGTGCAGTGTATATGCCATAAGAGCATAAATTAAATAAAAAGTGCCTGAAAACAGTGCCTTATAAATGCTCTAATAGCATTAAATCAGCTCATAAATAGAGTGCAGTGTATATGCCAAAAGAGCATAAATGCCGAAATAAATGGCTAAAAAACAAAAAATCTGACTGGACTACAAAAATAATAAAACGTGCCAAAAAAAAAAAAAAAAAATCATCTTTAAACATCGACGGAGCCTTAAAGAAGAGAAGGAAGTCAAATTCAAAGGAGCCTCTACCAGCAGCAGAAGCAGCAACAACAGCAGCAGCAGAAGCAGCAACAGCAGTAGCAACAGCAGCAACAACAGCAGCAACAGCAGCAGCAACAACAACGACATCAGCTAAGTCAAAACAAGAATTTTCTGTTTATCCAAACACACATATAAGTTAAGAACCCTCTTCTTGCGCTCTTCGTCAGGACTCACCAGCGCTCGGCTCTCGTGTTTTCGGGCCCCGTCAGCAGGCGACTCGGGGCCTGTCTAGTAACATGTTCGTGTAAGTTAAGAACCCTCTTCTTGCGCTCTTCGTCAGGACTCACCAGCGCTCGGCTCTCGTGTTTTCGGGCCCCGTCAGCAGGCGACTCGGGGCCTGTCTAGGAACATGTTTGTGTATGTGTGCATTCGGAACAAGTGCCGTTGGTCGCACTCAGGGTGAGGGGTCAACGGGGGAAGCGGATATAAAAGCAGCGGGGCGGGAGAAGAGGCCCCAGTGTCGAACGGACACATAACGGAACCGCTAGCAGATCGCGAACTGAATCTTAAAATAAAGCTAATCGTAAACTCGAACCCTCTTAACTATCTTGACTATTATTTGGAGAACCACAGCATGTTGGTTGTCATATCAAGGTGAGGTATGCGGCAGCAAGTGCCGAGAACCCTGATGCAAGTGGAACTTGCGTTAACTGGCGCCCGAACAGGGACCGGCAATGTCCGGCCGATAAAAGTGATACGAAAAAATTGTGGAAATTTGTGCGTAAAAATAGTGGTGGTGTGCATAAGTCAGATTAAGATCTGAAATCCATAAATGAAAAAGAAGTGCTGCGTGAGCTGTGTATAAAATGATAAAATAGCAATTACCCGCTGCCGGGGGGAACTACGCCCATCCCGGGGCGCAACAAATATTGCATAATTCAATAAAAGGTGTAAAATTTCTAAAATAAAAATGTAAACCTATGTTGCGCCAAGACCTAATTTAAATTAATAAAACAACGACCCGCTACCGGAGGACGCCACGTCGCCCATGCCGAGCGCAAAAGTTGTACGATACCTATAACATAATTAAAACACGATCAACCCACTGCGGCGGTACGGCTTGTGGGAAAATTTTTTTTTTCTCTCCTTGCCAATTCGCGAGTGCAAAAGATTGTGTATAATAAACCAATAATTAACCATTGCAGCAGTTTACCTGCGGCAGTACGAGTAATATGAGCGCCCAGAGTGATAAGGTGGTGTGTGGCAGCTTGTTGGATACGTTAAGTGGTGTGGAATGCACCCAAAAAAAACCGCCCAACAAGTTGTGTGGCGGCCGTACCTTAGTAGGCAACCAGCCAAAAGGGATACTACGGAACCACCGTGCCCAGTGCCGAAATAAATTAGAGGTCATCAATAAAAAACTGTAACAGCACGCACGCAAGGAAAAAATATTGCAAAATGGAATAGCGCACAAAAATTGTATAAACACATGCACAACACCACAATTCAAAGGAAAACAAGTATAGTACAATTTCCCCAATTTCCCGAAACGAAATGAATAAAAATTCTCTACAATACACTAATTCACCTTTTTTTACTTATCCCAATAGAATATTCATGCTGTAGGGGTACAACCTAAACGACGAAAACTAATAAAGAGCATACAAGGGTGAGTGAAATATTTCATTAAACTTTATTGCCATATTTGCTAAATCTAGAGAAATAAAGAAAAAGCAAAGAAGAACAGATATTCTTTTTTATCGGGTTAAAACCGTTGTCTCACATTTCCGTAAAGTAATAACGAATTCTGTTGCCTTGAAAGCTTCCTGCATCTTTCCAACGCAAACTAAAAATCAAAATGGAAGAGACCCTGCGTGCTCTTAGCGAGTCCCTCAATGCCCTGACCAACGTGGTGACAGGCATTAAGGAAGATATTAAGAAAAATAATGATAGGTTGGCTATTTTAGAACAGGAGCGCGGGAACGCTGACCCTACGGTCGACCAACCGCAACCCCTGGTGCGCGCACGCACCGAGTATGAGCTGAGAGAGATATCGGTCCTCCCTGACTGCGTCAAAGAACTGCAGGCGTTCGAAGGACGGCAGGAGGCTTACCTGTCTTGGATAAACAGGGCACAGTCAATACTGACCGAATATGACTTGATTAAAACCAGACCCCTGTATAGGGCAATTGTCTTGCATATTAGACAGAAAATAAGGGGACACGCCGACATGGCCTTGGCGGCCTATGGCGTCCAAGACGACGATTGGGACGACATAAAACGAGTCTTGGCGCTGCATTACGCAGACAAACGAGACTTACGTACGCTTGAGCATGAGCTTGGCGCTATGTGCCAAGGTTCTAGACCACTAGATAGGTTCTATATGGACGTTAATGGCCATCTCTCGTTGATCTTAAATAACTTGAAGGCCAGAAACCACCCTCGTGAAGTAGTCAACGCTTTGATAGAAACCTATAGAGACAAGGCTTTGGATGTTTTTATCCGAGGAGTGGGGAGAGATTGTTCCAAATACTTACTTGTCCGCAGCCCGAAGAATCTACCAGAGGCTTACTCTTTTTGTATGGGATTGCAGAATGTAATGTCAAGAAATTTCACAGCTCAGAACTATCAACCGTCAGGTGCCCCAAGATTCGCAGGCCCATATCAACATCAGGCCAGGCCACCGTTCCGAACCCCTTTTTCTCCTGGTTCAGGCAGATTTTCGCAAAACTCCTACAGAACTCAGGGTCCTAGACAGGCCATAAAAATGGAATCCAATCGGTCGGGTCAATCTTACCAATCAGGATACAGTGGTCGCCAGGAAGAAGGCTCCGGTATTAAGAGAATGTCCGAAGGAAACAACCCATTCCAAAAGGCACAAAGATTGTACCACATGGAATTGGCACCACCCCCGCTAGCCCCGGCGGCTAGTGGAGATAACCAAGGACGTTCACACGAGGGTTACTATGATGACGAGTCTCAAGCTGTCGAGAGAAGCAACAATTATCCTCCGCAGAAAAACGTGGAAGGAGTTACAGATGCTCCACATAACCTTGAGACTGAGGGAGGGGCAAATTTTATGACCAACGCCTCTCCAGTGTACCGTACTTAGAGTATGCTACGGAGAGGGGAGAAAGGCTGAAGTTTTTGATCGACACGGGGGCGAACAAAAACTTTATTAGCCGAAGACTTGCAGCCGGGTGTACCACAGTCCGTAAACCCTTCTCCGTACTGTCCGCTGCGGGTAACATCATGATAACGCACCGCCTAGTTGGTAAATTCTTCAAACCACTAGGGAACGACTCGGATATTACCTTTTTCGTACTACCGAATTTACATTCCTTTGATGGTATCATTGGCGACGATACTCTCAAAGACTTAAAAGCCATAGTGGATAGGAAAAACAATTGTTTGATAATAACCCCAGGAATTAAAATCCCTCTTTTGGCGAGAGCTTCAATAAACGTTAACCCGCTACTCGCCGCCGAACACCCAGATGGTACACAAGAAATTTTGAATTCCCTTCTCGGGGAATTTCCCCGCATCTTCGAGCCCCCCTTATCTGGAATGTCCGTGGAGACGGCCGTCAAGGCTGAAATCCGGACAAACACACAAGACCCGATCTATGCTAAAAGTTATCCTTACCCAGTCAACATGCGCGGAGAAGTCGAACGTCAAATCGATGAACTGCTGCAGGACGGTATAATTCGACCCTCTAATAGCCCTTACAATTCCCCTATCTGGATAGTCCCGAAGAAACCTAAACCAAACGGAGAAAAACAATATCGCATGGTAGTCGATTTCAAGCGGTTAAATACCGTCACCATACCCGACACTTACCCCATCCCAGATATAAACGCTACGCTAGCCAGCCTTGGCAATGCCAAATACTTTACCACCCTAGATTTGACTTCTGGATTCCATCAAATCCACATGAAGGAAAGCGACATTCCAAAGACAGCTTTCTCTACTCTAAATGGAAAGTACGAGTTCCTCCGTCTACCATTCGGTTTGAAGAATGCACCTGCAATCTTCCAAAGAATGATCGATGATATTTTGCGCGAGCATATTGGCAAGGTCTGCTACGTTTATATTGACGATATCATCGTCTTCAGTGAAGATTATGACACACACTGGAAAAATCTCCGATTGGTATTAGCGAGTTTATCAAAAGCTAACCTCCAAGTGAACCTTGAGAAGTCGCATTTTTTAGACACGCAGGTAGAATTTTTAGGATATATCGTCACGGCCGATGGCATTAAGGCAGATCCGAAAAAGGTCAGAGCGATTAGCGAAATGCCTCCTCCGACCTCTGTTAAGGAGTTAAAAAGATTTCTAGGCATGACCTCGTACTACAGGAAGTTCATTCAGGACTATGCGAAGGTAGCAAAGCCCCTTACAAACTTGACGCGTGGATTGTACGCTAATATAAAGTCTTCACAATCAAGCAAAGTGCCAATTACATTAGACGAGACGGCCCTACAGTCTTTTAATGATTTAAAATCAATTCTCTGTTCTTCTGAAATACTGGCGTTCCCATGTTTCACTAAACCTTTCCATCTAACCACGGACGCTTCTAACTGGGCCATCGGAGCTGTCCTCTCACAGGACGACCAGGGTAGAGATAGGCCGATAGCGTACATTTCCCGTTCATTAAATAAGACGGAGGAAAACTACGCTACTATCGAAAAGGAAATGCTCGCGATAATTTGGTCATTGGACAATCTTCGGGCTTACTTATATGGCGCTGGTACTATTAAAGTATATACTGACCATCAACCTCTAACGTTTGCCCTAGGCAACAGAAATTTCAATGCGAAGCTAAAACGCTGGAAGGCTCGTATAGAGGAATACAACTGCGAACTCATCTACAAGCCTGGGAAATCTAATGTGGTGGCTGACGCGCTTTCACGCATTCCGCCTCAGCTTAACCAGTTGAGCACCGATTTAGATGCTAATCCCGAGGATGACATGCAGTCTTTGGCTACTGCCCATAGCGCTTTACATGACAGTTCACGATTGATTCCCCACGTTGAATCTCCAATCAACGTTTTCAAGAATCAACTCATTTTTGACACAACCAGGTCAAAATACTTATGCGAGCACCCGTTCCCAGGTTATACTCGCCATCTGATTCCTCTCAAAGACGGATCACTTGCCGATTTAACCAACTCGTTACAATCGTGTCTACGACCTGTAATAATTAACGGCGTCAAAATCCCGGAAGCACATTTGCAACGCTTTCAGTCCATCTGCTTAGCGAATTTTCTTTTATACAAAATTCGGATAACGCAGCGCCTAGTGGCGGACGTGTCTGGCGCAGAGGAAATTTGTGAAATAATTGAAAAAGAACACCGTAGAGCACATAGGGGCCCTACGGAGATTCGTCTCCAACTTTTAGAAAAATATTATTTCCCGCGAATGTCCAGTACGATCCGTCTGCAAACTTCCTCATGTCAGTGTTGCAAACTCTACAAGTACGAGAGACACCCTAACAAACCAAACCTACAACCTACGCCAATTCCTAACTACCCATGTGAAATACTTCACATCGACATTTTTGCGCTCGAAAAAAGGTTATACCTAAGTTGTATTGACAAATTTAGCAAGTTTGCCAAACTTTTCCATCTGCAGTCAAAAGCATCTGTGCATTTGCGAGAAACTTTGGTGGAGGCCCTACATTACTTCACCGCCCCTAAGGTCTTGGTTTCGGATAACGAGCGAGGGTTGTTATGCCCCACAGTGCTCAACTATCTTCGGTCTCTAGATATCGATCTGTATTATGCTCCAACCCAGAAGAGCGAAGTAAATGGTCAAGTCGAGAGATTCCACTCTACGTTCCTAGAAATTTATCGTTGCCTTAAAGATGAGCTCCCTACCTTCAAACCCGTTGAGCTGGTACACATAGCAGTGGACCGCTACAACACTTCCGTTCACTCGGTAACGAATCGAAAACCAGCAGACGTTTTTTTCGACCGCTCGTCAAGGGTAAACTATCAGGGTCTGACAGATTTCCGGCGGCAGACTTTAGAGGACATCAAGGGCTTAATTGAGTATAAGCAAATTAGAGGTAATATGGCTCGGAATAAAAATAGGGACGAGCCAAAGTCTTATGGGCCGGGAGATGAAGTTTTTGTTGCAAATAAGCAAATAAAAACAAAGGAAAAAGCGAGGTTCAGATGCGAAAAGGTACAGGAAGACAACAAGGTAACAGTTAAAACCAGATCAGGAAAAATTTTCCACAAATCTGATCTAAGAAATTGAGACGTGGCTTTCACATTTAAAAAAGAAACGCGAAAAAGAATAACGAAAGTAATAAAAGTACGTTGTGGCAGCTAATGAAATATTCCACCCATGCATACCCTATATAAAAAAAACATTAATAAAAAAAAAAAAAAAAAAAAAAAAAAAAAAAAAAAAAAAAAAATGAGTTAAGAAATACAAAAAGAAATACAAAAAAAAACTATAAAAAAAAATAATATAAAAAAATACAGATTATAAGAAATAAGAAATAAGAAATATAAAAAAATAAAAATATAAGTACACAAAATGTACCGTACCCCCACACACTACGTAGTCTTAGAACAACTTAGACGACCAGATATTTACGAATTGTCTTTTTGTAAGCGCGATTTCTGCATGCGGCGCAAATCCCGCTCACTGGACTGGCTGGGGTCGGCTTGGAAATGGGTAGCTGGATCTCCAGATGCTGCTGATTGGAACGCCGTCTTGGCCGCGCAAGCGACGGCTTCGAGGAACTGCAAAAACTGGAGGAGGCTAGCTGTATCCCTCGGCTACTGAAGTAACCAACGAGTGGTTAAGCAAGTCGACGATGGAATGCTCCTCCTGACCAACTTCAACGGAACTCTAAGAACGGCTGCAGAGAACTACGACCTGATCGGCTCCTTTATCATCCAATTCGACAATGAGACGATAATGGTCAACGGTCAAAACTATTCCAGTTACTCGGTCAGTCATCTAATGGCGATGCCGGCCGTGTTGAGCCACATAACGGCCAGCAACTTTCAACTTTCTCTGGAATACGTCCACGACGTGAGCATGAAGAATTTGGAAAAGATGTCCAACATGGCGAGTGAGCTACTAGCCTCTCTTCTCACCGAGGCGGCACTCGCAATCTGCATATTCCTAGGCTTTTATTTCCTATGGAAGAAGCTGATGTCCACCAAAGGCATGCCCGATGTCCGCGAGATTGCCGCAAACTTAGAAGCATTGGGCCAAACCGAGCTGAACAAGGCTCACTAATCTGCGGGACGCAGATCTTGAGGGGGGAGGAGTTAAGAACCCTCTTCTTGCGCTCTTCGTCAGGACTCACCAGCGCTCGGCTCTCGTGTTTTCGGGCCCCGTCAGCAGGCGACTCGGGGCCTGTCTAGTAACATGTTCGTGTAAGTTAAGAACCCTCTTCTTGCGCTCTTCGTCAGGACTCACCAGCGCTCGGCTCTCGTGTTTTCGGGCCCCGTCAGCAGGCGACTCGGGGCCTGTCTAGGAACATGTTTGTGTATGTGTGCATTCGGAACAAGTGCCGTTGGTCGCACTCAGGGTGAGGGGTCAACGGGGGAAGCGGATATAAAAGCAGCGGGGCGGGAGAAGAGGCCCCAGTGTCGAACGGACACATAACGGAACCGCTAGCAGATCGCGAACTGAATCTTAAAATAAAGCTAATCGTAAACTCGAACCCTCTTAACTATCTTGACTATTATTTGGAGAACCACAGCATGTTGGTTGTCATATCAAGGTGAGGTATGCGGCAGCAAGTGCCGAGAACCCTGATGCAAGTGGAACTTGCGTTAACTTATATATATAAATACATATAAAATACATATACACGTACTATATATATTAAGAAATTACAAAAAATTTTCAAAATGATGTCAGAAAAGACTATTCAATTCCTTAAGAAGCAGTCCGAAATTATTTTGGAAATTAGAAAGTTGGAAGTAAAACCAACATTAACAGATGTAGAAATTCTAAAATTAAATGAGCTTCAAAAATGTTTCATTGCTAATCATAGCAATTTGTTAAAGATCGGCGTTGTCGATCATGAATATTTTAACGCGAAGCAGTATGATTTAATAATGATGGTGTTAGAAAAAATTAAAAATAAAAATGAAAAAATTAAGGGCGAGTCGGTAGAAAACACTTTCCCTAAATCAAACACTGTCCCTAAATCAAACCCTCCCCCTACATTAAACCTTGAAATGCGTGGTCACCCTGAAAAAGAGGGTATAGCACAAAACAACGCTTTAAAAGTAGAGCAGGCATTTCGTAATAATGTTGGCCAATTTCGAGTATATCTAGAAGATACGTCTAAACTAATAGACAGTAGTCCAGATTTCCTTAAAATAAGGAAAAATAAAATTGAATTTTTATGGCATAAAATAGATAACCTGATTGAACAGGTGAATAGTCATTTTGAGAGTTCGCTATTCGAAGAAGAAATTAGCGAACTTGAATTTGACAAACAAAATATTCTTACAGCCATTAATAGTCGACTCAGTGGCACAATAAATAAAGCTGAAATGTCGACGGTTGTTAAGGCGGAGGAGTTACCAACCCTGCCTAAAATACAGATTCCCACCTTCTTTGGTGATTCCAAAGAATGGGATCTTTTTAATGAACTCTTTACAGAGCTCATACATGTGAGAGAGGATCTCAGTCCTTCTCTCAAATTTAATTATCTAAAGTCAGCATTAAAAGGAGAAGCCAGAAATGTGGTTACTCATTTACTGCTCGGCTCTGGAGAAAATTATGAAGCCACTTGGGAGTTTTTGACCAAGCGATATGAGAATAAAAGAAACATATTCTCAGATCATATGAATAGGCTTATGGATATGCCAAATTTAAATTTAGAATCCAATAAGCAAATAAAGACATTTATTGACACGATTAACGAGTCAATTTATATTATAAAATTAAAGGCACAATTACCAGAAGATGTGGATGCAATTTTCGCTCACATAATTCTTCGGAAATTCAATAAAGAATCACTCAATTTATATGAAAGCCATGTTAAAAAGACAAAAGAAATACAGGCACTTTCTGATGTCATGGACTTTTTAGAGCAAAGGCTCAATTCTATATCATCATTCTCACAGGAAGTAAAACCTGTAAAGAAAATGATTAATAATAACAAGAATAAAAATTATAGTGACAATTGTGCATATTGCAAACTACCAGGGCATTATTTAATTCAATGCCATAAATTTAAAATAATGAATCCAGCAGAACGGTCTGACTGGGTAAGAAAAAATGGGATTTGCCTAAGATGTCTGAGGCATCCGTTTGGTAAAAAATGTATAAGCGAGCAGCTTTGTTCGACTTGTCGTAAACCTCACCACACGTTACTTCACTTTGCAGGTCATAATCCAGAAAAAGTGAATACGTGTAGAACAACAGGTCAAGCCTTGTTGGCCACGGCCTTGATTCAAGTAAAGTCGAGGTATGGAGGCTTTGAACAATTAAGAGCATTGATTGATAGTGGCTCTCAAAGCACAATTATTTCAGAAGAGTCTGCACAGATTCTAAAATTGAAAAAATTTCGGTCTCATACTGAAATAAGTGGAGTATCTTCCACAGGAACGTGCATCTCCAAGCACAAAGCGGTTATTTCGATAAGAAATTCTCCGAAAAATTTAGAAATTGAAGCAATTATTCTCCCAAAACTTATGAAGGCACTTCCAGTCAACACGATTAATGTTGATCAGAAAAAATGGAAGAACTTTAAATTAGCCGACCCCGATTTTAATAAACCGGGTCGCATTGATTTAATCATTGGAGCAGACGTATATACTCACATTCTGCAAAATGGAGTTATAAAAATAGACGGTCTCCTTGGGCAAAAAACTGATTTCGGGTGGATAGTTTCTGGATGTAAAAAATCCAAAGGAAAAGAAACCATTGTAGCCACAACAATAGAAATAAAAGAGTTAGATCGCTACTGGGAAGTGGAAGAAGAAGAAAAAGATGATATCGAGTCTGAAATCTGTGAAAATAAATTTATCAAAACGACAAAAAAAGATTCAGATGGGCGATACATTGTGTCAATTCCATTCAAGGAGGATGTCACCTTAGGAGATTCAAAGAAACAAGCGATAGCTCGTTACATGAATCTGGAGAAAAAACTAAAAAGAAATGAAAAACTTAAGGTTGACTACACTAAATTCATGAATGAATACATGGATTTAGGACACATGATTGAAGTGAGTGATGAAGGCAAATATTTTTTACCGCACCAGGCAGTGATTAGAGATTCAAGCCTTACGACCAAATTGAGAGTAGTTTTTGATGCTTCAGCAAAAACTACGAATAACAAAAGTTTGAACGACATAATGTGGGTTGGGCCACGAGTTCAAAAAGATATTTTTGACATTATTATTAAATGGAGAAAATGGGAATTTGTTGTTTCGGCAGACATTGAAAAGATGTACCGACAAATTAAAATAGATAATAATGATCAAAAATATCAATATATTTTATGGAGAAATTCTCCAAAAGAAAAAATTAAAACATATAAATTAACCACAGTCACTTACGGAACTGCATCTGCACCATATTTGGCTACCAGGGTTCTGGTAGATATTGCAGATAAATGTAAAAACCAAGTTATTAGTGCAATAATTAGGAATGATTTCTATATGGATGACCTAATGACTGGAGCTGATTCGGTAGAAGAAGCTAATAAATTAATAACATTAATTCCCCATGAATTGCAGAAAGTTGGATTCAACTTAAGGAAATGGATTTCCAACAATTCCAAAATATTAACCACTGTGGAGGACACAGGGGACAATAAGGTTCTCAATATTATCGAAAATGAATGTGTTAAAACTTTAGGACTAAAATGGGAACCTCAAAAGGATTTATTTAAGTTCAGCGTAAATTGTAATGATGAATCAAAAAATATAAATAAGCGCGTTGTGTTATCAACGCTAGCAAAAATATTTGATCCGTTAGGATGGTTGGCACCAGTCACGGTTTCAGGAAAACTTTTTATTCAAAAACTTTGGATAAATAAAAGTGAATGGGATCAGGAATTATCCATAGAAGATAAAAATTATTGGGAAAAATATAAAGAAAATTTATTATTGTTAGAGAATATTCGAATCCCAAGGTGGATTAATTCAAACAGTTCTTCAGTCATTCAGATTCACGGATTTGCGGACGCCTCCGAAAAAGCATATGCTGCAGTAGTCTATGCTAAAGTAGGACCTCATGTTAATATAATAGCTAGCAAAAGTAGAGTCAACCCTATAAAAAATAGGAAGACAATTCCCAAACTCGAGCTGTGTGCAGCTCACCTGCTTAGTGAATTAATCCAAAGACTAAAAGGATCAATTGACAATATAATGGAGATCTATGCTTGGAGTGATTCCACGATTACCTTAGCATGGATTAACAGTGGTCAAAGTAAGATCAAATTTATAAAAAGAAGAACGGATGACATTCGGAAATTAAAAAATACTGAATGGAATCATGTTAAGTCAGAGGATAATCCAGCAGATTTAGCATCCAGGGGAGTGGATTCTAACCAGTTGATCAACTGTGATTTTTGGTGGAAAGGTCCGAAATGGCTAGCAGACCCAAAAGAACTTTGGCCTCGGCAGCAGTCTGTAGAAGAACCTGTCTTAATAAATACGGTATTAAATGACAAAATAGATGATCCTATTTACGAATTAATAGAAAGGTATTCCAGTATAGAAAAACTTATACGTATAATAGCATACATAAATAGATTCGTGCAGATGAAAACAAGAAATAAAGCCTATTCATCAATTATTTCAGTAAAGGAGATAAGAATAGCGGAAACAGTTGTTATTAAGAAACAACAAGAATACCAGTTTAGGCAAGAGATAAAGTGCCTTAAAATCAAAAAGGAAATCAAGACAAATAATAAAATATTGTCATTGAATCCATTTTTGGACAAGGATGGGGTTCTAAGAGTTGGAGGAAGATTGCAAAATTCCAATGCAGAATTTAATGTTAAACATCCAATCATTTTAGAAAAATGCCACCTAACAAGCTTATTAATAAAAAATGCTCATAAGGAAACATTGCATGGAGGGATAAACCTAATGCGAAACTATATCCAAAGAAAGTATTGGATTTTCGGGTTGAAAAATTCGTTGAAAAAGTATTTAAGAGAATGTGTAACGTGTGCAAGGTATAAACAAAATACAGCTCAGCAAATAATGGGTAACTTGCCAAAATATAGAGTGACGATGACATTCCCGTTTCTTAATACTGGAATAGATTACGCAGGTCCTTATTATGTTAAATGTTCAAAAAATCGTGGCCAAAAAACATTTAAAGGATACGTTGCTGTATTCGTTTGCATGGCCACCAAAGCCATACACTTAGAAATGGTAAGCGATCTAACTTCAGACGCATTTTTAGCAGCACTCAGAAGATTTATTGCTAGACGGGGAAAATGTTCCAATATCTATTCAGACAACGGAACAAATTTTGTAGGAGCTGCAAGAAAATTAGATCAAGAGTTATTTAATGCAATACAAGAAAATATAACGATTGCAGCGCAGCTTGAAAAGGACAGGATTGATTGGCATTTTATTCCCCCGGCAGGACCTCACTTCGGAGGTATTTGGGAAGCTGGAGTTAAGTCAATGAAATACCATTTAAAGCGTATAATCGGCGACACTATTTTGACTTACGAAGAAATGTCAACTCTTTTATGTCAAATAGAAGCATGCTTAAATTCAAGGCCATTATACACTATAGTTAGTGAGAAGGACCAACAAGAAGTTTTAACACCAGGTCATTTTTTAATTGGAAGACCACCTTTAGAAATAGTCGAACCAATGGAAGATGAAAAAATCGGAAATTTGGATAGGTGGAGACTTATCCAAAAAATGAAGAAAGATTTCTGGGTTAAGTGGAAAAGTGAATATTTGCATACGCTCCAGCAAAGGAATAAATGGAAAAAGGAAATTCCTAATATAGAAGAAGGGCAAATAGTTTTATTAAAGGATGAGAATTGTCATCCTGCAAGATGGCCTTTAGGAAAGGTGGAAAAGGTGCATAAGGGGAATGATGATAAGGTCCGAGTGGCTAAAGTAAAGATGCAGGAAGGATATATCACTAGACCCATTACTAAAATTTGTCCCTTGGAAGGAATAAAGTCTGTTGACAAAAATGAGGCTGACCAAGAGCCAAAAAGACGAACTAGAGCGACATCGGGAATGTCCAAGATCGGAATCATTATGGCAATGTTGTTGTTTGTGTTAAGTTGTCAAGTTTCTAGCGCATTACCTAAAGATATAGCACCAAGATATTCTATAGACAAAATAAATAAAACCTCAGCAATATATCTAGACCCGCTAGGAGATGTTGAGATTGTGAGTACTTCTTGGAATTTGGTTATCTATTATAAAATGGATCCATATTTTAAAATGTTAACAAAGGGTAATGCGCTTATACAAAGTATGAGGAAAGTTTGCGAAAGACTTCATAGCTTTGAAGAGCAATGTAGTCTAGTCTTAGATAATATGCAAAGTCAGTTATCGGAACTTGAAGAAAACAATAAATTGTTTATGATACAGTCTAGATCTAGAAGCAAGCGTGCTCCTTTCGAATTTATGGGTTCCTTGTATCATATTTTATTTGGTATAATGGATGAAGATGATAGAGAGCAATTAGAAGAAAATATGAAGAATTTGTTAGATAACCAGAACAACCTTGATAAACTAATTCAAAAACAAACATCTGTGGTTGATTCAACTTCTAATCTATTAAAGAGAACAACAGAAGATGTTAACTCCAATTTTAGAAGTATGCAAATAAGAATTGAGAACATGACAGAAGTTCTTAAAGAAAATTATTATGTTTATAAGGAATCAATAAAATTCTTTATGATTACGAAACAGCTACACTCATTGATTGAAGAAGGCGAAAAAATTCAAGCAGGCATTATAAGCCTGTTGATTGATATTAATCACGGTAGGCTAAATACAAATATTCTCAGGCCAAATCAGCTTAAAAAAGAAATTGCCAAAATTCAGCAGAGTCTTTCGGAGAACCTAGTAATTCCAGGAAAACGGTCAGGTACGGAACTTAAGGAGGTGTATACACTGTTAACAGCCAGGGGTTTATTCATCGACGATAAATTGATCATTAGTGCAAAAGTGCCTCTGTTTAGCAGGCATCCATCCAAATTGTTCAGGCTTATTCCGGTGCCAATTCGAAATGAAGATCGGATAATAATGGTGCATACAACGTCCGAATATTTAATTTATAATTTTGAGATAGATTCCTATCACATAATGACGGAAGCCACATTAAATCAATGTCAGAAATGGCAACTAAATAAGAGAATATGCAAAGGAAGTTGGCCCTGGAATTC